>NW_028132940.1:0-183000 GCF_964374135.1 Grampus griseus | reverse complement strand
CGCTCCCCCTAAAGCGTTGTCGTACCCTCACCTTTACCCTAAACCGTCCCTGTCCCCTAACCCTAACCCTAGCCCGAACCCTAACCCTAACCCTTCCCCGAAGGCTGACCCTCACCCGTGCCCTAATCCTAACACGTACGCTAATCCTAACCCGCGCCCTCACACGTACGCTCCCCTTAAAGCGTTGTCGTACCCTCCCCTGGACCCTAAACCGTCCCCGTCCCCTAACCCTAACCCTAGACCGAACCCTAACCCTAACCCTTCCCCGAAGCCTGACCCTCACCCGTCCCCTAATCCTAACCCGTACGCTAACACTAACCCGCCCCCTCACACCTACGCTCTCCCTAAAGAGTTGTCGTACCCTCCCCGGGACCCTAAACCGTCCCTGTCCCCTAACCCTAACCCTAGCCCGAACCCTAACCCTAACCCTTCCACGAAGCCTGACCCTCACCCGTCCCCTAATCCTAACCCGTACGCTAACACTAACCCACGCCCTCACACCTACGCTCCCCGTAAAGTGTTGTCGTACACTCACCTGGACCCTAAACCGTCCCCGTCCCCTAACCCTAGCCCGAACCCTAACCCTAAGCCTTCCCCGAAGCCTGACCCTCACCCGTCCCCTAATCCTAACCCGTACGCTAACACTAACCCGCGCCCTCACACCTACGCTCCCTCTAAAGCGTTGTCGTACCCTCAACTGGACCCTAAACCGTCCCCGTCCCCTAACCCTAACCCTAGCCCGAACCCTAACCCTAACCCTTCCCCGAAGCCTGACCCTCACCCGTCCCCTAATCCTAACCCGTACACTAACACTAGCCCACACCCTCACACGTACGCTCCCCCTAAAGCGTTGTCGTACCCTCACCTGGACCCTAAACCGTCCCCGTCCCCTAACCCTAACCCTAGCCCGAACCCTAACCCTAACCCTTCCCCGAAGCCTGACCCTCACCCGTCCCCTAATCCTAACCCGTACGCTAACACTAACCTGCGCCCTCACACGTACGCTCCCCCTAAAGCGTTGTCGTACACTCCCCTGGACCCTAAACCGTCCCCGTCCCCTAACCCTAACCCTCGCCCGAACCCTAACCCTAACCCTTCACCGAAGCCTGACCCTCACCCGTCCCCTAATCCTAACCCTTACACTAAACCTAACCAGCGCCCTCACACGTACGCTCCCCCTAAAGCTTTGTCGTACCCTCCCCTGGACCCTAAACCGTCCCCGTCCCCTAACCCTAACCCTAGCCCTAACCCTAACCCTAACCCTTTCCCGAAGCCTGACCCTCACAAATCCCCTAATTCTAACCCGTACCCTAACACTAACCCGCGCCCTCACACGTACGCTCCCCCTAAAGCGTTGTCGTAACCTCCCCTGGACCCTAAACCGTCCCCGTCCCCTAACCCTAACCCTATCTCGAACTCTAACCCTAACCCTTCCCCGAAGCCTGACCCTCACCCGTCCCCTAGTCCTCACCCGTACGCTAAAACTAACCCGCGCCCTCACATGTACGCTCCCCCTAAAGCGTTCTCGTACCCTCACCTGGACCCTAAACCGTCCCCGTCCCCTAACCCTAACCCTAGCCCTAACGCTAACCCTAACCCTTCCCCGAATCCTGACCCTCACAAATCCCCTAATCCTAACCCGTACGCTAACACTAACCCGCGCCCTCACACGTACGCTCCCCCTAAAGCGTTGTCGTACCCTCCCCTGGACCCTAAACCGTCCCCGTCCCCTAAACCTAACCCTAGCACGAACCCTAACCCTAGCCCGAACCCAAACCCTAAGCCTTCCCCGAAGCCTGACCCTCACCCGTCCCCTATTCCTAACCCGTACGCTAACACTAACCCGCGCCCTCACACGTACGCTCCCCCTAAAGCGTTGTCGTACCCTCCCCTGGACGCTAAACCGTCCCCGTCCCCTAACCCGAATCCTAACCCTAACCCTTCCCCGAAGCCTGAAACTCACCCGTCCCCTAATCCTAACCCGTACGCTAACACTAACACGCGCCCTCACGCGTATGCTCCCCCTAAAGCGTTGTCGTACCCTCTCATGGACCCTAAACCGTCCCCGTCCCCTAACCCTAACCCTAGCCCGAACCCTAACCCTAACCCTTCCCGGAAGTCTGACCCTCACCCGTCCCCTAATCCTAAACCGTACGCTAACACTAACCCCCGCCCTCACACGTACGCTCCCCCTAAAGCGTTGTCGTGCCCTCCCCTGGACCCTAAACCGTCCGGGTCCCCTAACCTTAACCCTAGCCCGAACCCTAACCCTAACCCTTCCCCGAAGCCTGACCCTCACCCGCCCCCTAATCCTAACCCGTACGCTAACACTAACCCGCGCCCTCACACGTACGCTCCTCCTAAAGCGTTGTCGTACCCTCCCCTGGACCCTAAACCGTCCCCGTCCCCTAACCCTAACCCTAGCCCGAACCCTAACCCTAACACTTCCCCAAAGCCTGACCCTCACCCGTCCCCTAATCCTAACCCGTACGCTAACACTAACCCACGCCCTCACATGTACGCTCCCCCTAAAGCGTTGTCGTACCCTACCCTGGACCCTAAACCGTCCCCGTCCCCTAACCCTAACCCTAGCCCGAACCCTAACCCTAGCCCGAACCCTAACCCTAGCCCGAACCGTAACCCTAACCCTTCCCCGATGCCTGACCCTCACCCGTCCCCTAATCCTAACCCGTACGCTAACACTAACCCACGCCCTCACACGTACGCTCCCCCTAAAGCGTTGTCGTACCCTCCCCTGGACCCTAAACGGTCCCCGTCCCCTAACCCTAACCCTAGCCCGAACCCTAACCCTAAGCCTTCCCCGAAGCCTGACCCTCACCCGTCCCCTAATCCTAACCCGTACGCTAACACTAACCCGCGCCCTCACACGTACGCTCCCCCTAAAGCGTTGTCGTAACCTCCCCGGGACCCTAAACCGTCCCCGTCCCCTAAACCTAACCCTAGCCCGAACCCTAAACCTAACCCTTCCCCGAAGCCTGACCCTCACAAATCCCCTAATCCTAACCCGTACGCTAACACTAACCCGCACCCTCACACGTACGCTCCCCCTAAAGCGTTGTCGTACCCTCCCCTGGACCGTAAACCGTCCCCGTCCCCTAACCCTAACCCTAGCCCGAACCCTAACCCTAAGCCTTCCCCGAAGCCTGACCCTCACCCGACCCCTAATCCTAACCGGTACGCTAACACTAACCCGCGCCCTCACTCGTACGCTCCCCCTAAAGCGTTGTCGTACCCTCCCCTGGACCCTAAGCCGTCCCCGTCCCTTACCCTAACCCTAGCCCGAACCCTAACCCTAACCATTCCCCAAAGCGTGACCCTCACCTGTCCCCTAATCCTAACCCGTACGCTAACACTAACCCGCGCCCTCACACGTACGCTCCCCCTAAAGAGTTGTCGTACCCTCCCCTGGACCCTAAACCGTCCCCGTCCCCTAAACTTAACCCTATCCCGAACCCTAACCCTAACCCTTCCCCGAAGCCTGACCCTCACCCGTCCCCTAGTCCTCACCCGTACGCTAACACTAACCCGCGCCCTCACACGTACGCTCCCCCTAAAGCGTTCTCGTACCCTCACCTGGACCCTAAACCGTCCCCGTCCCCTAACCCTAACCATAGCCCGAACCTTAACCCAAACCCTTCCCCGAAGCCTGACCCTCACCCGTCCCCTAATCCTAACCCGTACGCTAACACTAACCCGCGCCTTCACACCTCCGCTCCCCCTAAAGCGTTGTCGTACCCTCACCTGGACCCTAAACCGTCCCCGTCCCCTAACCCTAACCCTAGCCCGAACCCTAACCCTAACAGTTCCCCGAAGCCTGACACTCACCCGTCCCCTAATCCTAACCCGTACGCTAACACTAACCCGCGCCCTCACACGTACGCTCCCCCTAAAGCGTTGTCGTACCCTCACCTGTACCCTAAACCGTCCCTGTCCCCTAACCCTAACCCTAGCCCGAACCCTAACCCTAACCCTTCCCCGAAGGCTGACCCTCACCCGTGCCCTAATCCTAACCCGTACGCTAATCCTAACCCGCGCCCTCACACGTACGCTCCCCTTAAAGCGTTGTCGTACCCTCCCCTGGACCCTAAACCGTTCCTGTCCCCTAACCCTAACCCTAGACCGAACCCTAACCCTAACCCTTCCCCGAAGCCTGACCCTCACCCTTCCCCTAATCCTAACCCGTACGCTAACACCAACCCGCCCCCTCACACCTACGCTCCCCCTAAAGAGTTGTCGTACCCTCCCCGGGACCCTAAACCGTCCCTGTCCCCTAACCCTAACCCTAGCCCGAACCCTAACCCTAACCCTTCCCCGAAGCCTGACCCTCACCCGTCCCCTAATCCTAACCCGTACGCTAACACTAACCCACACCCTCACACGTACGCTCCCCCTAAAGCGTTGTCGTACCCTCACCTGGACCCTAAACCGTCCCCGTCCCCTAACCCTAACCCTAGCCCGAACCCTAACCCTAACCCTTCCCCGAAGCCTGACCCTCACCCGTCCCCTAATCCTAACCCGTACGCTAACACTAACCTGCGCCCTCACACGTACGCTCCCCCTAAAGCGTTGTCGTACCCTCCCCTGGACCCTAAACCGTCCTCGTCCCCTAACCCTAACCCTCGCCCGAACCCTAACCCTAACCCTTCACCGAAGCCTGACCCTCACCTGTCCCCTAATCCTAACCCTTACACTAAACCTAACCAGCGCCCTCACACGTACGCTCCCCCTAAAGCGTTGTCGTAACCTCCCCTGGACCCTAAACCGTCCCCGTCCCCTAACCCTAACCCTAGCCCTAACCCTAAACCTAACCCTTCCCCGAAGCCTGACCCTCACAAATCCCCTAATCCTAACCCGTACGCTAACACTAACCCACGCCCTCACACGTACGCTCCCCCTAAAGCGTTGTCGTACCCTCCCCTGGACCCTAAACCGTCCCCGTCCCCTAACCCTAACCCTAGCCCGAACCCTAACCCTAAGCCTTCCCCGAAGCCTGACCCTCACCCGACCCCTAATCCTAACCCGTACGCTAACACTAACCCGCGCCCTCACTCGTACGCTCCCCCTAAAGCGTTGTCGTACCCTCCCCTGGACCCTAAGCCGTCCCCGTCCCCTAACCCTAACCCTAGCCCGAACCCTAACCCTAACCCTTCCCCACAGCGTGACCCTCACCCGTCCCCTAATCCTAACCCGTACGCTAACACTAACCCGCGCCCTCACACGTACGCTCCCCCTAAAGCGTTGTCGTACCCTCCCCTGGACCCTAAACCGTCCGCGTCCCCTAAACTTAAGACTAGCCGAACCCTAACCCAAACCGTTCCCCGAAGCCTGACCCTCACCCGTCCCCTAATCCTAACCCGTACGCTAACACTAACCCACGCCCTCACACCTACGCTCCCCGTAAAGTGTTGTCGTACACTCACCTGGACCCTAAACCGTCCCCGTCCCCTAACCCTAGCCCGAACCCTAACCCTAAGCCTTCCCCGAAGCCTGACCCTCACCCGTCCCCTAATCCTAACCCGTACGCTAACACTAACCCGCGCCCTCACACCTACGATCCCCCTAAAGCGTTGTCGTACCCTCAACTGGACCCTAAACCGTCCCCGTCCCCTAACCCTAACCCTAGCCCGAACCCTAACCCTAACCCTTCCCCGAAGCCTGACCCTCACCCGTCCCCTAATCCTAACCCGTACACTAACACTAACCCACACCCTCACACGTACGCTCCACCTAAAGCGTTGTCGTACCCTCACCTGGACCCTAAACCGTCCCCGTCCCCTAACCCTAACCCTAGCCCGAACCCTAACCCTAACCCTTCCCCGAAGCCTGACCCTCACCCGTCCCCTAATCCTAACCCGTACGCTAACACTAACCCGCGCCCTCACACGTACGCTCCCCCTAAAGCGTTGTCGTACCCTCCCGTGGACCCTAAACCGTCCCCGTCCCCTAACCCGAATCCTATCCCTAACCCTTCACCGAAGCCTGAAACTCACCCGTCCCCTAATCCTAACCCGTACGCTAACACTAACCCGCGCCCTCACGCGTATGCTCCCCCTAAAGCGTTGTCGTACCCTCTCATGGACCCTAAACCGTCCCCGTCCCCTAACCCTAACCCTAGCCCGAACCCTAACCCTAACCCTTCCCGGAAGTCTGACCCTCACCTGTCCCCTAATCCTAAACCGTACGCTAACACTAACCCCCGCCCTCACACGTACGCTCCCCCTAAAGCGTTGTCGTACCCTCCCCTGGACTCTAAACCGTCCGCGTCCCCTAACCTTAACCCTAGCCCGAACCCTAACCCTAACCCTTCCCCGAAGCCTGACCCTCACCCGTCCCCTAATCCTAACCCGTACGCTAACACTAACCCGCGCCCTCACACGTACGCTCCCCCTAAAGCGTTGTCGTAACCTCCCCGGGACCCTAAACCGTCCCCGTCCCCTAAACCTAACCCTAGCCCGAACCCTAAACCTAACCCTTCCCCGAAGCCTGACCCTCACAAATCCCCTAATCCTAACCCGTACGCTAACACTAACCCGCACCCTCACACGTACGCTCCCCCTAAAGCGTTGTCGTACCCTCCCCTGGACCGTAAACCGTCCCCGTCCCCTAACCCTAACCCTAGCCCGAACCCTAACCCTAAGCCTTCCCCGAAGCCTGACCCTCACCCGACCCCTAATCCTAACCGGTACGCTAACACTAACCCGCGCCCTCACTCGTACGCTCCCCCTAAAGCGTTGTCGTACCCTCCCCTGGACCCTAAGCCGTCCCCGTCCCTTACCCTAACCCTAGCCCGAACCCTAACCCTAACCATTCCCCAAAGCGTGACCCTCACCTGTCCCCTAATCCTAACCCGTACGCTAACACTAACCCGCGCCCTCACACGTACGCTCCCCCTAAAGAGTTGTCGTACCCTCCCCTGGACCCTAAACCGTCCCCGTCCCCTAAACTTAACCCTATCCCGAACCCTAACCCTAACCCTTCCCCGAAGCCTGACCCTCACCCGTCCCCTAGTCCTCACCCGTACGCTAACACTAACCCGCGCCCTCACACGTACGCTCCCCCTAAAGCGTTCTCGTACCCTCACCTGGACCCTAAACCGTCCCCGTCCCCTAACCCTAACCATAGCCCGAACCTTAACCCAAACCCTTCCCCGAAGCCTGACCCTCACCCGTCCCCTAATCCTAACCCGTACGCTAACACTAACCCGCGCCTTCACACCTCCGCTCCCCCTAAAGCGTTGTCGTACCCTCACCTGGACCCTAAACCGTCCCCGTCCCCTAACCCTAACCCTAGCCCGAACCCTAACCCTAACAGTTCCCCGAAGCCTGACACTCACCCGTCCCCTAATCCTAACCCGTACGCTAACACTAACCCGCGCCCTCACACGTACGCTCCCCCTAAAGCGTTGTCGTACCCTCACCTGTACCCTAAACCGTCCCTGTCCGCTAACCCTAACCCTAGCCCGAACCCTAACCCTAACCCTTCCCCGAAGGCTGACCCTCACCCGTGCCCTAATCCTAACCCGTACGCTAATCCTAACCCGCGCCCTCACACGTACGCTCCCCTTAAAGCGTTGTCGTACCCTCCCCTGGACCCTAAACCGTTCCTGTCCCCTAACCCTAACCCTAGACCGAACCCTAACCCTAACCCTTCCCCGAAGCCTGACCCTCACCCTTCCCCTAATCCTAACCCGTACGCTAACACCAACCCGCCCCCTCACACCTACGCTCCCCCTAAAGAGTTGTCGTACCCTCCCCGGGACCCTAAACCGTCCCTGTCCCCTAACCCTAACCCTAGCCCGAACCCTAACCCTAACCCTTCCCCGAAGCCTGACCCTCACCCGTCCCCTAATCCTAACCCGTACGCTAACACTAACCCACACCCTCACACGTACGCTCCCCCTAAAGCGTTGTCGTACCCTCACCTGGACCCTAAACCGTCCCCGTCCCCTAACCCTAACCCTAGCCCGAACCCTAACCCTAACCCTTCCCCGAAGCCTGACCCTCACCCGTCCCCTAATCCTAACCCGTACGCTAACACTAACCTGCGCCCTCACACGTACGCTCCCCCTAAAGCGTTGTCGTACCCTCCCCTGGACCCTAAACCGTCCTCGTCCCCTAACCCTAACCCTCGCCCGAACCCTAACCCTAACCCTTCACCGAAGCCTGACCCTCACCTGTCCCCTAATCCTAACCCTTACACTAAACCTAACCAGCGCCCTCACACGTACGCTCCCCCTAAAGCGTTGTCGTAACCTCCCCTGGACCCTAAACCGTCCCCGTCCCCTAACCCTAACCCTAGCCCTAACCCTAAACCTAACCCTTCCCCGAAGCCTGACCCTCACAAATCCCCTAATCCTAACCCGTACGCTAACACTAACCCACGCCCTCACACGTACGCTCCCCCTAAAGCGTTGTCGTACCCTCCCCTGGACCCTAAACCGTCCCCGTCCCCTAACCCTAACCCTAGCCCGAACCCTAACCCTAAGCCTTCCCCGAAGCCTGACCCTCACCCGACCCCTAATCCTAACCCGTACGCTAACACTAACCCGCGCCCTCACTCGTACGCTCCCCCTAAAGCGTTGTCGTACCCTCCCCTGGACCCTAAGCCGTCCCCGTCCCCTAACCCTAACCCTAGCCCGAACCCTAACCCTAACCCTTCCCCACAGCGTGACCCTCACCCGTCCCCTAATCCTAACCCGTACGCTAACACTAACCCGCGCCCTCACACGTACGCTCCCCCTAAAGCGTTGTCGTACCCTCCCCTGGACCCTAAACCGTCCGCGTCCCCTAAACTTAAGACTAGCCGAACCCTAACCCAAACCGTTCCCCGAAGCCTGACCCTCACCCGTCCCCTAATCCTAACCCGTACGCTAACACTAACCCACGCCCTCACACCTACGCTCCCCGTAAAGTGTTGTCGTACACTCACCTGGACCCTAAACCGTCCCCGTCCCCTAACCCTAGCCCGAACCCTAACCCTAAGCCTTCCCCGAAGCCTGACCCTCACCCGTCCCCTAATCCTAACCCGTACGCTAACACTAACCCGCGCCCTCACACCTACGATCCCCCTAAAGCGTTGTCGTACCCTCAACTGGACCCTAAACCGTCCCCGTCCCCTAACCCTAACCCTAGCCCGAACCCTAACCCTAACCCTTCCCCGAAGCCTGACCCTCACCCGTCCCCTAATCCTAACCCGTACACTAACACTAACCCACACCCTCACACGTACGCTCCACCTAAAGCGTTGTCGTACCCTCACCTGGACCCTAAACCGTCCCCGTCCCCTAACCCTAACCCTAGCCCGAACCCTAACCCTAACCCTTCCCCGAAGCCTGACCCTCACCCGTCCCCTAATCCTAACCCGTACGCTAACACTAACCCGCGCCCTCACACGTACGCTCCCCCTAAAGCGTTGTCGTACCCTCCCGTGGACCCTAAACCGTCCCCGTCCCCTAACCCGAATCCTATCCCTAACCCTTCACCGAAGCCTGAAACTCACCCGTCCCCTAATCCTAACCCGTACGCTAACACTAACCCGCGCCCTCACGCGTATGCTCCCCCTAAAGCGTTGTCGTACCCTCTCATGGACCCTAAACCGTCCCCGTCCCCTAACCCTAACCCTAGCCCGAACCCTAACCCTAACCCTTCCCGGAAGTCTGACCCTCACCTGTCCCCTAATCCTAAACCGTACGCTAACACTAACCCCCGCCCTCACACGTACGCTCCCCCTAAAGCGTTGTCGTACCCTCCCCTGGACTCTAAACCGTCCGCGTCCCCTAACCTTAACCCTAGCCCGAACCCTAACCCTAACCCTTCCCCGAAGCCTGACCCTCACCCGTCCCCTAATCCTAACCCGTACGCTAACACTAACCCGCGCCCTCACACGTACGCTCCCCCTAAAGCGTTGTCGTACCCTCCCCTGGACCCTAAACCGTCCCCGTCCCCTAACCCTAACCCTAGCCCGAACCCTAACCCTAACACTTCCCCAAAGCCTGACCCTCACCCGTCCCCTAATCCTAACCCGTACGCTAACACTAACCCACGCCCTCACACGTACGCTCCCCCTAAAGCGTTGTCGTACCCTCCCCTGGACCCTAAACCGTCCGCGTCCCCTATACTTAAGACTAGCCGAACCCTAACCCTAACCGTTCCCCGAAGCCTGACCCTCACCCGTCCCCTAATCCTAACCCGTACGCTAACACTAACCCGCGCCCTCACACGCACGCTCCCCCGAAAGCGTTGTCGTACCCTCCCCTGGACCCTAAACCGTCCCCGTCCCCTAACCCTAACCCTAGCCCGAACCCTAACCCTAAACCTTCCCCAAAGCCTGACCCTCACCCGTCCCCTAATCCTAACCCGTACGCTAACAATAACCCACGCCCTCACTGTACGCTCCCCCTAAAGCGTTGTCGTACCCTCCCCTGGACCCTAAACCGTCCCCGTCCCCTAACCCTAACCCTAACCCGAACCCTAACCCTAGCCCGAACCCTAACCCTAAGCCTTCCCCGAAGCCTGACCCTCACCCGTCCCCTAATCCTAACCCGTACGCTAACACTAACCCGCGCCCTCACACGTACGCTCCCCCTAAAGCGTTGTCGTACCCTCCCCTGGACCCTAAACCGTCCCCGTCCCCTAACCCGAATCCTAACCCTAACCCTTCCCCGAAGCCTGAAACTCACCCGTCCCCTAATCCTAACCCGTACGCTAACACTAACCAGCGCCCTCACACGTATGCTCCCCCTAAAGCGTTGTCGTACCCTCTCCTGGACCCTAAACCGTCCCCGTCCCCTAACCCTAACCCTAGCCCGAACCCTAACGCTAACACTTCCCAGAAGCCTGACCCTCACCCGTCCCCTAATCCTAAACCGTACGCTAACACTAACCCCCGCCCTCACACGTACGCTCCACCTAAAGCGTTGTCGTACCCTCCCCTGGACCCTAAACCGTCCGCGTCCCCTAACCTTAACCCTAGCCCGAACCCTAACCCTAACACTTCCCCGAAGCCTGACCCTCACTCGTCCCCTAATCCTAACCCGTACGCTAACACTAACCCGCGCCCTCAAACGTACGCTCCCCCTAAAGCGTTGTCGTACCCTCCCCTGGACCCTAAACCGTCCCCGTCCCCTAACCCTAACCCTAGCCCGAACCCTAACCCTAACCCTTTCCCGAAGCCTGACCCTCACAAATCCCCTAATTCTAACCCGTACGCTAACACTTACCCGCGCCCTCACACGTACGCTCCCCCTAAAGCGTTGTCGTAACCTCCCCTGGACCCTAAACCGTCCCCGTCCCCTAACCCTAACCCTATCCCGAACACTAACCCTAACCCTTCCCCGAAGCCTGACCCTCACCCGTCCCCTAGTCCTCACCCGTACGCTAACACTAAACCGCGCCCTCACATGTACGCTCCCCCTAAAGCGTTCTCGTACCCTCACCTGGACCCTAAACCGTCCCCGTCCCCTAACCCTAACCCTAGCCTGAACCTTAACCCAAACCCTTCCCCGAAGCCTGACTCTCACCCGTCCCCTAATCCTAACCCGTACGCTAACACTAACCCATGCCCTCACACCTACGCTCCCCGTAAAGTGTTGTCGTACACTCACCTGGACCCTAAACCATCACCGTCCCCTAACCCTAACCCTAGCCCGAACCCTAACCCTAAGCCTTCCCCGAAGCCTGACCCTCACCCGTCCCCTAATCCTAACCCGTACGCTAACACTAACCCGCGCCCTCACACCTACGCTCCCCCTAAAGCGTTGTCGTACCCTCAACTGGACCCTAAGCCGTCCCCGTCCCCTAACCCTAACCCTAGCCCGAACCCTAACCCTAACCCTTCCCCGAAGCCTGACCCTCACCCGTCCCCTAATCCTAACCCGTACGCTAACACTAACCCACACCCTCACACGTACGCTCCCCCTAAAGCGTTGTCGTACCCTCACCTGGACCCTAAACCGTCCCCGTCCCCTAACCCTAACCCTAGCCCGAACCCTAACCCTAACCCTTCCCCGAAGCCTGACCCTCACCCGTCCCCTAATCCTAACCCGTACGCTAACACTAACCCGCGCCCTCACACGTACGCTCCCCCTAAAGCGTTGTCGTACCCTCCCCTGGACCCTAAACCGTCCCCGTCCCCTAACCCGAATCCTAACCCTAACCCTTCACCGAAGCCTGAAACTCACCCGTCCCCTAATCCTAACCCGTACGCTAACACTAACCCACACCCTCACACGTACGCTCCCCCTAAAGCGTTGTCGTACCCTCAACTGGACCCTAAACCGTCCCCGTCCCCTAACCCTAACCCTAGCCCGAACCCTAACCCTAACCCTTCCCCGAAGCCTGACCCTCACCCGTCCCCTAATCCTAACCCGTACGCTAACACTAACCCACACCCTCACACGTACGCTCCCCCTAAAGCGTTGTCGTACCCTCACATGGACCCTAAACCGTCCCCGTCCCCTAACCCTAACCCTAGCCCGAACCCTAACCCTAACCCTTCCCCGAAGCCTGACCCTCACCCGTCCCCTAATCCTAACCCGTACGCTAACACTAACCTGCGCCCTCACACGTACGCTCCCCCTAAAGCGTTGTCGTACCCTCCCCTGGACCCTAAACCGTCCCCGTCCCCTAACCCTAACCCTCGCCCGAACCCTAACCCTAACCCTTCACCGAAGCCTGACCCTCACCCGTCCCCTAATCCTAACCCTTACACTAAACCTAACCAGCGCCCTCACACGTACGCTCCCCCTAAAGCTTTGTCGTACCCTCCCCTGGACCCTAAACCGTCCCCGTCCCCTAACCCTAACCCTAGCCCGAACCCTAACCCTAACCCTTCCCCGAAGCCTGACCCTCACCCGTCCCCTAATCCTAACCCGTACGCTAACACTAACCCGTGCCCTCACACGTACGCTCCCCCTAAAGCGTTCTCGTACCCTCCCCTGGAACCTAAACCGTCCCCGTCCCCTAACCCTAACCATAGCCCGAACCCTAACCCTAACCCTTCCCCGAAGCCTGACCCTCACCCGTCCCCTAATCCTAACCCGTACGCTAACACTAACCCGTGCCCTCACACGTATGCTCCCCCTAAAGCGTCGTCGTACCCTCCCCTGGACCCTAAACCGTCCCCGTCCCCTAAACCTAACACTAGACCGAACCCTAACCCTAACCCTTCCCCGAAGCCTGACCCTCACCCGTCCCGTAATCCTAACCCGTACGCTAACACTAACCCACGCCCTCACACGTACGCTCCCCCTAAAGCGTTGTCGTACCCTCCCCTGGACCCTAAACCGTCCCCGTCCCCTAACCCTAACCCTAGCCCAAACGCTAACCCTAACCCTTCCCCGAATCCTGACCCTCACAAATCCCCTAATCCTAACCCGCACGCTAACACTAACCCGCGCCCTCACACGTACGCTCCCCCTAAAGCGATGTCGTACCCTCCCCTGGACCCTAAACCGTCCCCGTCCCCTAAACCTAACCCTAGCACGAACCCTAACCCTAGCCCGAACCCAAACCCTAAGCCTTCCCCGAAGCCTGACCCTCACCCGTCCCCTAATCCTAACCCGTACGCTAACACTAACCCGCGCCCTCACACGTACGCTCCCCCTAAAGCGTTTTCGTACCCTCACCTGGACCCTAAACCGTCCCAGTCCCCTAACCCGAATCCTAACCCTAACCCTTCCCCGAAGCCTGAAACTCACCCGTCCCCTAATCCTAACCCGTACGCTAACACTAACCCGCGCCCTCACGCGTATGCTCCCCCTAAAGCGTTGTCGTACCCTCTCATGGACCCTAAACCGTCCCCGTCCCCTAACCCTAACCCTAGCCCGAACCCTAACCCTAACCCTTCCCCAAAGCCTGACCCTCACCCGTCCCCTAATCCTAAGCCGTACGCTAACACTAACCCACGCCCTCACATGTACGCTCCCCCTAAAGCGTTGTCGTACCCTCCCCTGGACCCTAAACCGTCCGCGTGCCCTAACCTTAACCCTAGCCCGAACCCTAACCCTAACCCTTCCCCGAAGCCTGACCCTCACCCGTCCCCTAATCCTAACCCGTACGCTGACACTAACCCGCGCCCTCACACGTACGCTCCCCCTAAAGCGTTGTCGTACCCTCCCCTGGACCCTAAACCGTCCCCGTCCCCTAAACCTAACCCTAGCCCGAACCCTAACCCTAACCCTTCCCCAAAGCCTGACCCTCACCCGTCCCCTAATCCTAACCCGTACGCTAACACTAACCCACGCCCTCACACGTACGCTCCCCCTAAAGCGTTGTCGTACCCTCCCCTGGACCCTAAACCGTCCCCGTCCCCTAACCCTAACCCTAGCCCGAACCCTAACCCTAGCCCTAACCCTAACTCTAACCCTTCCCCGAAGCCTTACCCTCACAAATCCCCTAATCCTAACCCGTACGCTAACACTAACCCGCGCCCTCACACGTACGCTCCCCCTAAAGCGTTGTCGTACCCTCCCCTGGACCCTAAACCGTCCCCGTCCCCTAACCCTAACCCTAGCCCGAACCCTAACCCTAACCCTTCCCCGATGCCTGACCCTCACCCGTTCCATAATCCTAACCCGTACGCTAACACTAACCCACGCCCTCACACGTACGCTCCCCCTAAAGCGTTGTCGTACCCTCCCCTGGACCCTAAACGGTCCCCGTCCCCTAACCCTAACCCTAGCCTGAACCCTAACACTAAGCCTTCCCCGAAGCCTGACCCTCACCCGTCCCCTAATCCTAACCCGTACGCTAACACTAACCTGCGCCCTCACACGTACGCTCCCCCTAAAGCGTTGTCGTAACCTCCCCTGGACCCTAAACCGTCCCCGTCCCCTAACCCTAACCCTAGCCCGAACCCTAAACCTAACCCTTCCCCGAAGCCTGACCCTCACAAATCCCCTAATCCTAACCCGTACGCTAACACTAACCCGCACCCTCACACGTACGCTCCCCCTAAAGCGTTGTCGTACCCTCCCCTGGACCGTAAACCGTCCCCGTCCCCTAACCCTAACCCTAGCCCGAACCCTAACCCTAAGCCTTCCCCGAAGCCTGACCCTCACCCGACCCCTAATCCTAACCGGTACGCTAACACTAACCCGCGCCCTCACTCGTACGCTCCCCCTAAAGCGTTGTCGTACCCTCCCCTGGACCCTAAGCCGTCCCCGTCCCCTAACCCTAACCCTAGCCCGAACCCTAACCCTAACCCTTCCCCAAAGCGTGACCCTCACCAGTCCCCTAATCCTAACCCGTACGCTAACACTAACCCGCCCCCTCACACCTACGCTCCCCCTAAAGAGTTGTCGTACCCTCCCCGGGACCCTAAACCGTCCCTGTCCCCTAACCCTAACCCTAGCCCGAACCCTAACCCTAACCCTTCCCCGAAGCCTGACCCTCACCCGTCCCCTAATCCTAAACCGTACGCTAACACTAACCCGCGCCCTCACACCTACGCTCCCCCTAAAGCGTTGTCATACCCTCACCTGGACCCTAATCCGTCCCCGTCCCCTAACCCTAACCATAGCCCGAACCCTACCCCTAACCCTTCCCCGAAGCCTGACCCTCACCTGTCCACTAATCCTAACCCGTACGCTAACACCAACCCGCGCACTCACACGTACGCTCCCCCTAAAGCGTTGTCGTACCCTCCCCTGGACCCTAAACCGACCCCGTCCCCTAACCCTAACCCTAGCCCGAACCCTAACCCTAACCCTTCCCCGAAGCCTGACACTCACCCGTGACTTAATCCTAACCCGTACGCTAATACTAACCCGCGCCCTCAAACGTACGCTCCCCCTAAAGCGTTGTCGTACCCTCCCCTGGACCCTAAACCGTCCCCGTCCCCTAACCCGAATCCTGACCCTAACCCTTCCCCGAAGCCTGACCCTCACCCGTCCCCTAGTCCTCACCCGTACGCTAACACTAACCCGCGCCCTCACACGTACGCTCCCCCTAAAGCGTTGTCGTACCCTCACCTGGACCCTAAACCGTCCCCGTCCCCTAACCCTAACCCTAGCACGAACCTTAACCCAAACCCTTCCCCGAAGCCTGACCCTCACCCGTCCCCTAATCCTAACCCATACGCTAACACTAACCCGCGCCTTCACACCTCCGCTCCCCCTAAAGCGTTGGCGTACCCTCCCCTGGACCCTAAACCGTCCCCGTCCCCTAACCCTAACCCTAGCCCGAACCCTAACCCTAACCCTGCCCCGAAGCCTGACCCTCACCCGTCCCCTAATCCTAACCCGTACGCTAACACTAACCCGCGCCCTCACACCTACGCTCCCCCTAAAGCGTTGTCATACCCTCACCTGGACCCTAATCCGTCCCCGTCCCCTAACCCTAACTCTAGCCCGAACCCTAACCCTAACCCTTCCCCAAAGCCTGACCCTCACCTGTCCAGTAATCCTAACCCGTACGCTAACACTAACCCGCGCCCTCACACCTACGCTCCCCTAAAGCGTTGTCGTACCCTCCCCTGGTACCTAAACGGTCCCCGTCCCCTAAATCTAACCCTAGCCCGAACCCTAACCCTAACCCTTCCCCGAAGCCTGACCCTCACCCGTGCCCTAATCCTAACCCGTAAGCTAATACTAAACAGCGCTCTCACACGTACGCTCCCCCTAAAGCGTTGTCGTACCCTCCCCTGGACCCTAAACCGTCCCCGTCCCCTAACCCTAACCCTAGCCCGAACCCTAACCCTAACCCTTCCCCGAAGCCTGACACTCACCCGTCCCCTAATCCTAACCCGTACGCTAACACTAACCCGCGCCCTCACACCTATGCTCCCCCTAAAGCGTTGTCGTACCCTCCCCTGGACCCTAAACCGTCCCCGTCCCCTAACCCTAACCCTAGCCCGAACCCAGCCCTAACACTTCCCCGAAGCCTGACCCTCACCCGTCCCCTAATCCTAACCCGTACGCTAACACTAACCCGCACCCTCACACGTACGCTCCCCCTAAAGCGTTGTCGTACCCTCCCCTGGACCCTAAACCGTCCCCGTCCCCTAAACCTAACCCTAGCCTGAACCCTAACCCTAACCCTTCCCCGAAGCCTGACCCTCACCCCTGCCCTAATCCTAAACCGTACGCTAACACTAACCCGCGCCCTCACACGTACGCTCCCCCTAAAGCGTTGTCGTACCCTCACCTGGACCCTAAACCGTCCCCGTCCCCTAACACTAAACCTAGCCCGAACCCTAACCCTAACCCTTCCCCGAAGCCTGACACTCACCCGTCCCCTAATCCTAAACCGTACGCTAACACTAACCCGCGCCCTCACACCTACGCTCCCCGTAAAGCGTTGTTGTACACTTCCATGGACCCTAAACCGTCCCCGTCCCCTAACCCTAACCCTAGCCCGAACCCTAAACCTAACCCTTCCCCGAAGCCTGACCCTCACCCGTCCCTTAATGCTAACCCGTACGCTAACACTAACCCGCGCCCTCACACGTAGGCTCCCCCCAAAGCGTTGTCGTACCCTCCCCTGGACCCTAAACCGTCCCCGTCCCCTAACACTAACCCTAGCCCGAACCCTAACCCTAACACTTCCCCGAAGCGTGACACTCAACCGTCCCCTAATCCTAACCCGTACGCTAACACTAACCCGTGCCCTCACACCTATGCTCCCCCTAAAGCGTCGTCGTACCCTCCCCTGGACCCTAAACCGTCCCCGTCCCCTAACCCTAACCCTAGCCCGAACCCTAACCCTAACCCTTCCCCGAAGCCTGACCCTCACCCGTCCCATAATCCTAACCCGTACGCTAACACTAACCCGCGCCCTCACACCTACGCTCCCCCTAAAGCGTTGTCGTACCCTCACCTGGACCTTAAACCGTCCCCGTCCCCTAACCCTAACCCTAGCCCGAACCCTAACCCTAACCCTTCCCCGAAGCCTGACCCTCACCCGTCCCCTAATCCTAACCCGTACGCTAACACTAACCCGTACCCTCACACCTACGCTCCCATAAAGCGTTGTCGTACCCTCCCCTGGACCCTAAAACGTCCCCGTCCCCTAACCCTAACCCTAGCCAGAACCCTAACCCTAACCCTTCCCCGAAGCCTGACCCTCACCCGTCCCCTAATCCTAACCCGTACGCTAACACTAACCCGCGCCCTCACACGTACACTCCCCCTATAGCGTTGTCGTACCCTCACCTGGACCCTAAACAGTCCACGTCCCCTAACCCTAACCCTAGCCCGAACCCTAACCGTAACACTTCCCCGAAGCCTGACCCTCACCCGTCCCCTAATCCTGACCCGTTCGCTAACACTAAACCGCGCCCTCACACATACGCTCTCCCTAAAGCATTCTCGTACCCTCACCTGGACCCTAAACCGTCCCCGTCCCCTAACCCTAACCCTAGCCGAACCTTAACCCTAACCCTTCCCCGAAGCCTGACCCTCACCCGTCCCCTAATCCTAACCCGTACGCTAATACTAACCCGCGCCCTCACACCTATGCTCCCCATAAAGCGTTGTCATACCCTCACCTGGACCCTAAACCGTCCCCGTCCCCTAACACTAACCCTAGCGTGAACCGTAACCCTAACACTTCCCCGAAGCCTGACCCTCACCCGTCCCTTAATCCTAACCTGTACGTTAACACTAACCCGCGCCCTCACACGTACGCTCCCCCTAAAACGTTGTCGTACCCTCACCTGTACCCTAAACCGTCCCCGTCCTCTAACCCTAACCCTAGACCGAACCCTAACCCTAACCCTTCCCCGAAGCCTGACCCTCACCCGTCCCCTAATCCTAACGCGTACGCTAACACTAACCCGCGCCCTCACACCTACGCTCCCCATAAAGCGTTGTCGTACCCTCACCTGGACCCTAAACCGTCCCCGTCCTCTAACCCTAACGCTAGCCCGAACCGTAACCCTAACACTTCCCCGAAGCCTGACCCTCACCCGTCCCTTAATCCTAACCCGAACGCTAACACTAACCCGCGCCCTCACACGTACGCTCCCCCTAAAGCGTTGTCGTATCCTCACCTGTACCCTAAACCGTCCCCGTCCCCTAACCCTAACCCTAGCCCGAACCCTAACCCTAACCCTTCCCCGAAGCCTGACCCTCACCCGTGCCCTAATCCTAACCCGTTCGCTAACACTAACCTACGCCCTCACACGTACGCTCCACGTAAAGCGTTGTTGTACCCTCCCCTGGACCCTAAACCGTCCCCGTACCCTAAACCTAACCCTAGCCCGAACCCTAACCCTAACCCTTCCCCAAAGCCTGACCCTCACCCGTGCCCTACTCCTAACCCGTACGCTAACACTAATCCGCACCCTCACAAGTACGCTCCCCCTAAAGCGTTGTCGTACCCTCACCTGGACCCAAAACCGTCCCCGTCCCCTAACCCTAACCCTAACCCGAACACTAACCCTAACATTCCCCGAAGCCTGACCCTCACCCGTCCGTTAATTCTGACCCGTTCGCTAACACTATCCCGCGCCCTCACACATACGCTCACCCTAAAGCGTTCTCGTACCCTCACCTGGACCCTAAACCGTCCCCGTCCCCTAACCCTAACCCTAGCCCGAACCCTAACCCTAACCCTTCCCCGAAGCCTGACCCTCACCCGTCCCCTAATCCTAACCCGTACGCTAACACTAACCCGCGCCCTCACACCTACGCTCCCCTAAAGCGTTGTCGTACCCTCCCCTGGACCCTAAAACGTCCCCGTCCCCTAACCCTAACCCTAGCCCGAACCCTAACCCTAACCCTTCCCCGAAGCCTGACCCTCACCCGTCCCCTAATCCTAACCCGTACGCTAACACTAACCCGCGCCCTCACACGTACACTCCCCCTATAGCGTTGTCGTACCCTCACCTGGACCCTAAACAGTCCACGTCCCCTAACCCTAACCCTAGCCCGAACCCTAACCCTAACCCTTCCCCGAACCCTGACCCTCACCCGTCCCCTAATCCTGACCCGTTCGCTAACACTAAACCGCGCCCTCACACATACGCTCCCCCTAAAGCGTTCTCGTACCCTCACCTGGACCCTAAACCGTCCCCGTCCCCTAACCCTAACCCTAGCCCGAACCTCAACCCTAACCCTTCCCCGAAGCCTGACACTCACCCGTCCCCTAATCCTAACCAGTACGCTAACACTAACCCGCGCCCTCACACCTATGCTCCCCATAAAGCGTTGTCGTACCCTCACCTGGACCCTAAACCGTCCCCGTCCCCTAACACAAACCCTAGCGTGAACCGTAACCCTAACACTTCCCCGAAGCCTGACCCTCACCCGTGCCTTAATCCTAAGCCGTACGTTAACACTAACCCGTGCCCTCACACGTACGCTCCCACTAAAGCGTTGTCGTACCCTCACCTGTACCCTAAACCGTCCCCGTCCCCTAACCCTAACCTTAGCCCGAACCCTAACCCTAACCCTTCCCCGAAGCCTGACCCTCACCTGTCCCCTAATCCTAACCAGTACGCTAACACTAACCCGTGCCCTCACATGTACGCTCCCCCTAAAGCGTTGTCGTACCCTCCCCTGGACCCTAAACCGTCCCCGTCCCCTAACCCTAACCCTAGCCCGAACCGTAACCCTAACCCTTCCCCGAAGCCTGACACTCACCCGTCCCCTAATCCTAACCCGTACGCTAACACTAACCCGCGCCCTCACACCTACGCTCCCCGTAACGCGTTGTCGTACCCTCACCTGGACCCTAAACCGTCCCCGTCCCCTAACCCTAACCCTTGCCCGAACCCAAACCCTAACCCTTCCCCGAAGCCTGACCCTCACCCATCCCCTAATCCTAACCCGTACGCTAACACTAACCCGCGCCCTCACACCTACGCTCCCCCTAACGCGTTGTCGTACCCTCACCTGGACCCTAAACCGTCCCCGTCCCCTAACCCTAACCCTTGCCCGAACCCAAACCCTAAACCTTCCCCGAAGCCTGACCCTCACCCGTCCCCTAATCCTAACCCGTACGCTAACACTAACCCACGCCCTCACACGTACGCTCTCCCTACAGCGTTGTCGTACCCTCCCCTGGACCCTAAACCGTGCCCGTCCCCTAACCCTAACCCTAGCCCGAACCCTAGCCCTAACCCTTCCCCGAAGCCTGACCCTCACCCTTCCCTTAATCCTAACACGTACGCTAACACTAAACCGCGCCCTCACACGTACGCTCCCCCTAAAGCGTTGTCGTACCCTCCCCTGGTACCTAAACGGTCCCCGTCCCCTAAATCTAACCCTAGCCCGAACCCTAACCCTAACCCTTCCCCGAAGCCTGACCCTCACCCGTGCCCTAATCCTAACCCGTAAGCTAATACTAACCAGCGCCCTCACACGTACGCTCCCCCTAAAGCGTTGTCGTACCCTCCCCTGGACCCTAAACCGTCCCCGTCCCCTAACCCTAACCCTAGCCCGTACCCTAACCCTAACACTTCCGCGAAGCCTGACACTCACCCGTCCCCTAATCCTAACCCGTACGCTAACACTAACCCGCGCCCTCACACCTATGCTCCCCCTAAAGCGTAGTCGTACCCTCCCCTGGACCCTAAACCGTCCCCGTCCCCTAACCCTAACCCTAGCCCGAACCCAGCCCTAACACTTCCCCGAAGCGTGACCCTCACCCGTCCCCTAATCCTAACCCGTACGCTAACACTAACCCGCGCCCTCACACGTACGCTCCCCCTAAAGCGTTGTCGTACCCTCACCTGGACCCTAAACCGTCCCCGTCCCCTAACCCTAACACGAACCCTAACCCTAACACTTCCCCGAAGCCTGACCCTCACCCATCCCCTAATCCTAACCCGTACGCTAACACTAACCCGTACCCTCACACCTACGCTCCCATAAAGCGTTGTCGTACCCTCCCCTGGACCCTAAAACGTCCCCGTCCCCTAACCCTAACCCTAGCCCGAACCCTAACCCTAACCCTTCCCCGAAGCCTGACCCTCACCCGTCCCCTAATCCTAACCCGTACGCTAACACTAACCCGCGCCCTCACACGTACACTCCCCCTATAGCGTTGTCGTACCCTCACCTGGACCCTAAACAGTCCACGTCCCCTAACCCTAACCCTAGCCCGAACCCTAACCGTAACACTTCCCCGAAGCCTGACCCTCACCCGTCCCCTAATCCTGACCCGTTCGTTAACACTAAACCGCGCCCTCACACATACGCTCTCCCTAAAGCATTCTCGTACCCTCACCTGGACCCTAAACCGTCCCCGTCCCCTAACCCTAACCCTAGCCGAACCTTAACCCTAACCCTTCCCCGAAGCCTGACCCTCACCCGTCCCCTAATCCTAACCCGTACGCTAATACTAACCCGCGCCCTCACACCTATGCTCCCCATAAAGCGTTGTCGTACCCTCACCTGGACCCTAAACCGTCCCCGTCCCCTAACACTAACCCTAGCGTGAACCGTAACCCTAACACTTCCCCGAAGCCTGACCCTCACCCGTCCCTTAATCCTAACCTGTACGCTAACACTAACCCGCGCCCTCACACGTACGCTCCCCCTAAAACGTTGTCGTACCCTCACCTGTACCCTAAACCGTCCCCGTCCTCTAACCCTAACCCTAGACCGAACCCTAACCCTAACCCTTCCCCGAAGCCTGACCCTCACCCGTCCCCTAATCCTAACGCGTACGCTAACACTAACCCGCGCCCTCACACCTACGCTCCCCATAAAGCGTTGTCGTACCCTCACCTGGACCCTAAACCGTCCCCGTCCTCTAACCCTAACGCTAGTCCGAACCGTAACCCTAACACTTCCCCGAAGCCTGACCCTCACCCGTCCCTTAATCCTAACCCGAACGCTAACACTAACCCGCGCCCTCACACGTACGCTCCCCCTAAAGCGTTGTCGTATCCTCACCTGTACCCTAAACCGTCCCCGTCCCCTAACCCTAACCCTAGCCCGAACCCTAACCCTAACCCTTCCCCGAAGCCTGACCCTCACCCGTGCCCTAATCCTAACCCGTTCGCTAACACTAACCTGCGCCCTCACACGTACGCTCCACGTAAAGCGTTGTTGTACCCTCCCCTGGACCCTAAACCGTCCCCGTCCCCTAAACCTAACCCTAGCCCGAAACCTAACCCTAACCCTTCCCCAAAGCCTGACCCTCACCCGTGCCCTACTCCTAACCCGTACGCTAACACTAATCCGCACCCTCACAAGTACGCTCCCCCTAAAGCGTTGTCGTACCCTCACCTGGACCCAAAACCGTCCCCGTCCCCTAACCCTAACCCTAACCCGAACCCTAACCCTAACATTCCCCGAAGCCTGACCCTCACCCGTCCGTTAATTCTGACCCGTTCGCTAACACTATCCCGCGCCCTCACACATACGCTCACCCTAAAGCGTTCTCGTACCCTCACCTGGACCCTAAACCGTCCCCGTCCCCTAACCCTAACCCTAGCCCGAACCCTAACCCTAACCCTTCCCCGAAGCCTGACCCTCACCCGTCCCCTAATCCTAACCCGTACGCTAACACTAACCCACGCCCTCACACCTACGCTCCCCTAAAGCGTTGTCGTACCCTCCCCTGGACCCTAAAACGTCCCCGTCCCCTAACCCTAACCCTAGCCCGAACCCTAACCCTAACCCTTCCCCGAAGCCTGACCCTCACCCGTCCCCTAATCCTAACCCGTACGCTAACAATAACCCGCGCCCTCACACGTACACTCCCCCTATAGCGTTGTCGTACCCTCACCTGGACCCTAAACAGTCCACGTCCCCTAACCCTAACCCTAGCCCGAACCCTAACCCTAACCCTTCCCCGAACCCTGACCCTCACCCGTCCCCTAATCCTGACCCGTTCGCTAACACTAAACCGCGCCCTCACACATACGCTCCCCCTAAAGCGTTCTCGTACCCTCACCTGGACCCTAAACCGTCCCCGTCCCCTAACCCTAACCCTAGCCCGAACCTCAACCCTAACCCTTCCCCGAAGCCTGACACTCACCCGTCCCCTAATCCTAACCAGTACGCTAACACTAACCCGCGCCCTCACACCTATGCTCCCCATAAAGCGTTGTCGTACCCTCACCTGGACCCTAAACCGTCCCCGTCCCCTAACACAAACCCTAGCGTGAACCGTAACCCTAACACTTCCCCGAAGCCTGACCCTCACCCGTCCCTTAATCCTAAGCCGTACGTTAACACTAACCCGTGCCCTCACACGTACGCTCCCACTAAAGCGTTGTCGTACCCTCACCTGTACCCTAAACCGTCCCCGTCCCCTAACCCTAACCTTAGCCCGAACCCTAACCCTAACCCTTCCCCGAAGCCTGACCCTCACCTGTCCCCTAATCCTAACCAGTACGCTAACACTAACCCGTGCCCTCACATGTACGCTCCCCCTAAAGCGTTGTCGTACACTCCCCTGGACCCTAAACCGTCCCCGTCCCCTAACCCTAACCCTAGCCCGAACCGTAACCCTAACCCTTCCCCGAAGCCTGACACTCACCCGTCCCCTAATCCTAACCCGTACGCTAACACTAACCCGCGCCCTCACACCTACGCTCCCCGTAACGCGTTGTCGTACCCTCACCTGGACCCTAAACCGTCCCCGTCCCCTAACCCTAACCCTTGCCCGAACCCAAACCCTAACCCTTCCCCGAAGCCTGACCCTCACCCATCCCCTAATCCTAACCCGTACGCTAACACTAACCCGCGCCCTCACACCTACGCTCCCCCTAACGCGTTGTCGTACCCTCACCTGGACCCTAAACCGTCCCCGTCCCCTAACCCTAACACGAACCCTAACCCTAACACTTCCCCGAAGCCTGACCCTCACCCATCCCCTAATCCTAACCCGTACGCTAACACTAACCCGCGCCCTCACACCTACGCTCCCCTAAAGTGTTGTCGTACCCTCCCCTGAACCCTAAAACGTCCCCGTCCCCTAACCCTAACCCTAGCCCGAACCCTAACCCTAACCCTTCCCCGAAGCCTGACCCTCACCCGTGCCCTAATCCTAACCCGTACGCTAATACTAACCCGCGCCCTCACACCTACGCTCCCCCTAAAGCGTTGTCGTACCCTCCCCTGGACCCTAAACCGTCCCCGTCCCCTAAACCTAACCCTAGCCTGAACCCTAACCCTAACCCTTCCCCGAAGCCTGACCCTCACCCCTGCCCTAATCCTAAACCGTACGCTAACACTAACCTGCGCCCTCACACGTACGCTCCAAGTAAAGCGTTGTTGTTCCCTCCCCTGGACCCTAAACCGTCCCCGTCCCCTAAACCTAACCCTAGCCTGAACCCTAACCCTAACCCTTCCCCAAAGCCTGACCCTCACCCGTGCCCTACTCCTAACCCATACGCTAACACTAATCCGCACCCTCACAAGTACGCTCCCCCTAAAGCGTTGTCGTACCCTCACCTGGACCCAAAACCGTCCCCGTCCCCTAACCCTAACCCTAACCCGAACCCTAACCCTAACATTCCCCGAAGCCTGACCCTCACCCGTCCGTTAATTCTGACCCGTTCGCTAACACTATCCCGCGCCCTCACACATACGCTCACCCTAAAGCGTTCTCGTACCCTCACCTGGACCCTAAACCGTCCCCGTCCCCTAACCCTAACCCTAGCCCGAACCTTAACCCTAACCCTTCCCCGAAGCCTGACCCTCACCCGTGCCCTAATCCTAACCCGTAGGCTAACACTAACCCGCGCCCTCACACCTATGCTCCCCATAAAGCGTTGTCGTACCCTCACCTGTACCCTAAACCGTCCCCGTCCCCTAACCCTAACCCTAGCCCGAACCATAAACCTAACCCTTCCCCGAAGCCTGACACTCACCCGTCGCCTAATCCTAACCCGTACGCTAACACTAACCCGCGCCCTCACACCTACGCTCCCCCTAACGCGTTGTCGTACCCTCACCTGGACCCTAAACCGTCCCCGTCCCCTAACCCTAACCCTAGCCCGAACCTTAACCCTAACCCTTCCCCGAAGCCTGACCCTCACCCGTGCCCTAATCCTAACCCGTACGCTAACACTAACCCACGCCCTCACACCTACGCTCCCCCTAACGCGTTGTCGTACCCTCACCTGGACCCTAAACCGTCCCCGTCCCCTAACCCTAACCCTAGCCCGAACCCTAACCCTAACCCTTCCCCGAAGCCTGACCCTCACCCGTCCCCTAATCCTAACCCGTACGCTTACACTAACCCGCGCCCTCACACCTACGCTCCCCCTAAAGCGTTGTCGTACCCTCACCTGGACCCTAAACCGTCCCCGTCCCCTAACCCTAACCCTAGCCCGAACTCTAACACTAACCCTTCCCCGAAGCCTGACCCTCACCCATCCCCTAATCCTAACCCGTACGCTAACACTAACCCGCGCCCTCACACCTACGCTCCCCTAAAGCGTTGTCGTACCCTCCCCTGGACCCTAAAACGTCCCCGTCCCCTAACCCTAACCCTAGCCCGAACCCTAACCCTAACCCTTCCCCGAAGCCTGACCCTCACCCGTCCCCTAATCCTAACCCGTACGCTAACACTAACCCACGCCCTCACACGAACACTCCCCCTATAGCGTTGTCGTACCCTCACCTGGACCCTAAACAGTCCACGTCCCCTAACCCTAACCCTAGCCCGAACCCTAACCCTAACCCTTCCCCGAAGCCTGACCCTCACCCGTCCCCTAATCCTGACCCGTTCGCTAACACTAAACCGCGCCCTCACACATACGCTCCCCCTAAAGCGTTCTCGTACCCTCACCTGGACCCTAAACCGTCCCCGTCCCCTAACCCTAACCCTAGCCCGAACCTCAACCCTAACCCTTCCCCGAAGCCTGACACTCACCCGTCCCCTAATCCTAACCAGTACGCTAACACTAACCCGCGCCCTCACACCTATGCTCCCCATAAAGCGTTGTCGTACCCTCACCTGGACCCTAAACCGTCCCCGTCCCCTAACACAAACCCTAGCGTGAACCGTAACCCTAACACTTCCCCGAAGCCTGACCCTCACCCGTCCCTTAATCCTAAGCCGTACGTTAACACTAACCCGTGCCCTCACACGTACGCTCCCACTAAAGCGTTGTCGTACCCTCACCTGTACCCTAAACCGTCCCCGTCCCCTAACCCTAACCTTAGCCCGAACCCTAACCCTAAACCTTCCCTGAAGCCTGACCCTCACCTGTCCCCTAATCCTAACCAGTACGCTAACACTAACCCGTGCCCTCACATGTACGCTCCCCCTAAAGCGTTGTCGTACCCTCCCCTGGACCCTAAACCGTCCCCGTCCCCTAACCCTAACCCTAGCCCGAACCGTAACCCTAACCCTTCCCCGAAGCCTGACACTCACCCGTCCCCTAATCCTAACCCGTACGCTAACACTAACCCGCGCCCTCACACCTACGCTCCCCGTAACGCGTTGTCATACCCTCACCTGGACCCTAAACCGTCCCCGTCCCCTAACCCTAACCCTTGCCCGAACCCAAACCCTAACCCTTCCCCGAAGCCTGACCCTCACCCATCCCCTAATCCTAACCCGTACGCTAACACTAACCCGCGCCCTCACACCTACGCTCCCCCTAACGCGTTGTCGTACCCTCACCTGGACCCTAAACCGTCCCCGTCCCCTAACCCTAACCCTTGCCCGAACCCAAACCCTAAACCTTCCCCGAAGCCTGACCCTCACCCGTCCCCTAATCCTAACCCGTACGCTAACACTAACCCACGCCCTCACACGTACGCTCTCCCTACAGCGTTGTCGTACCCTCCCCTGGACCCTAAACCGTGCCCGTCCCCTAACCCTAACCCTAGCCCGAACCCTAGCCCTAACCCTTCCCCGAAGCCTGACCCTCACCCGTCCCTTAATCCTAACCCGTACGCTAACAATAAACCGCGCCCTCACACGTACGCTCCCCCTAAAGCGTTGTCGTACCCTCCCCTGGTACCTAAACGGTCCCCGTCCCCTAAATCTAACCCTAGCCCGAACCCTAACCCTAACCCTTCCCCGAAGCCTGACCCTCACCCGTGCCCTAATCCTAACCCGTAAGCTAATACTAACCAGCGCCCTCACACGTACGCTCCCCCTAAAGCATTGTCGTACCCTCCCCTGGACCCTAAACCGTCCCCGTCCCCTAACCCTAACCCTAGCCCGAACCCTAACCCTAACACTTCCGCGAAGCCTGACACTCACCCGTCCCCTAATCCTAACCCGTACGCTAACACTAACCCGCGCCCTCACACCTATGCTCCCCCTAAAGCGTTGTCGTACCCTCCCCTGGACCCTAAACCGTCCCCGTCCCCTAACCCTAACCCTAGCCCGAACCCAGCCCTAACACTTCCCCGAAGCCTGACCCTCACCCGTCCCCTAATCCTAACCCGTACGCTAACACTAACCCGCGCCCTCACACGTACGCTCCCCCTAAAGCGTTGTCGTACCCTCACCTGGACCCTAAACCGTCCCCGTCCCCTAACCCTAACACGAACCCTAACCCTAACACTTCCCCGAAGCCTGACCCTCACCCATCCCCTAATCCTAATCCGTACGCTAACACTAACCCGCGCCCTCACACCTACGCTCCCCTAAAGTGTTGTCGTACCCTCCCCTGAACCCTAAAACGTCCCCGTCCCCTAACCCTAACCCTAGCCCGAACCCTAACCCTAACCCTTCCCCGAAGCCTGACCCTCACCCGTGCCCTAATCCTAACCCGTACGCTAATACTAACCCGCGCCCGCACACCTACGCTCCCCCTAAAGCGTTGTCGTACCCTCCCCTGGACCCTAAACCGTCCCCGTCCCCTAAACCTAACCCTAGCCTGAACCCTAACCCTAACCCTTCCCCGAAGCCTGACCCTCACCCCTGCCCTAATCCTAAACCGTACGCTAACACTAACCCGCGCCCTCACACGTATGCTCCCCCTAAAGCGTTGTCGTACCCTCACCTGGACCCTAAACCGTCCCCGTCCCCTAACCCTAACCCTAGCCCGAACCCTAACCCTAACACTTCCCCGAAGCCTGACACTCACCCGTCCCCTAATCCTAAACCGTACGCTAACACTAACCCGCGCCCTCACACCTACGCTCCCCCTAAAGCGTTGTTGTACTCTCCCATGGACCCTAAATCGTCCCCGTCCCCTAACCCTAACCCTAGCCCGAACCCTAAACCTAACCCTTCCCCGAAGCCTGACCCTCACCCGTCCCTTAATCCTAAACCGTACGCTAACACTAACCCGCGCCCTCACACGTACGCTTCCCCTAAAGCGTTGTCGTATCCTCCCCTGGACCCTAAACCGTCCCCGTCCCCTAACACTAACCCTAGCCCGAACCCTAACCCTAACCCTTCCCCGAAGCCTGACACTCAACCGTCCCCTAATCCTAACCCGTACGCTAACACTAACCCGTGCCCTCACACCTATGCTCCCCCTAAAGCGTCGTTGTACCCTTCCCTGGACCCTAAACCGTCCCCGTCCCCTAACCCTAACCCTAGCCCGAACCCTAACCCTAACCCTTCCCCGAAGCCTGACCCTCACCCGTCCCATAATCCTAACCCGTACGCTAACACTAACCCGCGCCCTCACACCTACGCTCCCCCTAAAGCGTTGTCGTACCCTCACCTGGACCCTAAACCGTCCCCGTACCCTAACCCTAACCCTAGCCCGAACCCTAACCCTAACCCTTCCCCGAAGCCTGACCCTCACCCGTCCCCTAATCCTAACCCGTACGCTAACACTAACCCGCACCCTCACACCTACGCTCCCATAAAGCGTTGTCGTACCCTCCCCTGGACCCTAAAACGTCCCCGTCCCCTAACCCTAACCCTAGCCCGAACCCTAACCCTAACCCTTCCCCGAAGCCTGACCCTCACCCGTCCCCTAATCCTAACCCGTACGCTAACACTAACCCGCGCCCTCACACGTACACTCCCCCTATAGCGTTGTCGTACCCTCACCTGGACCCTAAACAGTCCACGTCCCCTAACCCTAACCCTAGCCCGAACCCTAACCGTAACACTTCCCCGAAGCCTGACCCTCACCCGTCCCCTAATCCTGACCCGTTCGCTAACACTAAACCGCGCCCTCACACATACGCTCCCCCTAAAGCGTTCTCGTACCCTCCCCTGGACCCTAAACCGTCCCCGTCCCCTAACCCTAACCCTAGCCCGAACCCTAACCCTAACCCTTCCCCGAAGCCTGACCCTCACCCGTCCCCTAATCCTAACCCGTACGCTAACACTAACCGGTGACCTCACACGTATGCTCCCCCTAAAGCGTTGTCGTACCCTCCCCTGGACCCTAAACCGTCCCCGTCCCCTAACCCTAACCCTAGCCCGAACCTTAACCCTAACCCTTCCCCGAAGCCTGACACTCACCCGTCCCCTAATTCTAACCCGTACGCTAACACTAACCCGCATCCTCACACGGACGCTCCCCCTAAAGCGTTCTCGTACCCTCACCTGGACCCTAAACCGTCCCCGTCCCCTAACCCTAACCCTAGCCCGAACCCTAACCCTAACACTTCCCCGAAGCCTGACCCTCACCCGTCCCATAATCCTAACCCGTACGCTAACACTAACCCACGCCCTCACACGTACGCTCCCCCTAAAGCGTTGTCGTACCCTCCCCTGGACCCTAAACTGTACCCGTCCCTTAACCCTAACCCTAGCCCGAACCCTAACCCTAACACTTCCCCGAAGCCAGACCCTCACCCTTCATCTAATCCTAACCCGTACACTAACACTAACCCTCGCCCTCACACCTACGCTCCCCCTAAAGCATTGTCGTACCCTCCCCTGGACCCTAAACTGTCCCCGTCCCCTAACCCTAACCCTAACCCTAACCCTTCCCCGAAGCGTTACACTCACCAGTCCCCTAATCCTGAACCGTACGCTAACACTAACCCGCGCCCTCACACTTACGCTCCCCCTAAAGCGTTGTCGTACCCTCACCTGGAACCTAAACCGTCCCTGTCCCCTAACCCAAACCCTAGCACGAACCCTAACCCTAACACTTCCCCGAAGCCTGACCCTCACCCGTCCCCTAATCCTGACCCGTACGCTAACACTAACCCACGCCCTCACACGTACGCTCTCCCTAAAGCGTTGTCATACCCTCACCTGGACCCTAAACCGTCCCCGTCCCCTAACCCTAACCCTAGCCCGAACCCTAACCCTAACCCTTCCCCGAAGCCTGACCCTCACCCATCCCGTAATCCTAACCCGTACGCTAACACTAACCCACGCCCTCACACGTACGCTCCCCCTAAAGCGTTGTCGTACCCTCCCCTGGACCCTAAACCGTCCCCGTCCACTAACCCTAACCCTAGCCCGAACCCTAACCCTAACCCTTCCCCGAAGCCTGACCCTCACCCGTCCCCTAATCCTAACCCGTACGCTTACACTAACCCGCGCCCTCACACCTACGCTCCCCCTAAAGCGTTGTCGTACCCTCACCTGGACCCTAAACCGTCCCCGTCCCCTAACCCTAACCCTAGCCCGAACTCTAACACTAACCCTTCCCCGAAGCCTGACCCTCACCCATCCCCTAATCCTAACCCGTACGCTAACACTAACCCGCGCCCTCACACCTACGCTCCCCTAAAGCGTTGTCGTACCCTCCCCTGGACCCTAAAACGTCCCCGTCCCCTAACCCTAACCCTAGCCCGAACCCTAACCCTAACCCTTCCCCGAAGCCTGACCCTCACCCGTCCCCTAATCCTAACCCGTACGCTAACACTAACCCACGCCCTCACACGTACACTCCCCCTATAGCGTTGTCGTACCCTCACCTGGACCCTAAACAGTCCACGTCCCCTAACCCTAACCCTAGCCCGAACCCTAACCCTAACCCTTCCCCGAAGCCTGACCCTCACCCGTCCCCTAATCCTGACCCGTTCGCTAACACTAAACCGCGCCCTCACACATACGCTCCCCCTAAAGCGTTCTCGTACCCTCACCTGGACCCTAAACCGTCCCCGTCCCCTAACCCTAACCCTAGCCCGAACCTCAACCCTAACCCTTCCCCGAAGCCTGACACTCACCCGTCCCCTAATCCTAACCAGTACGCTAACACTAACCCGCGCCCTCACACCTATGCTCCCCATAAAGCGTTGTCGTACCCTCACCTGGACCCTAAACCGTCCCCGTCCCCTAACACAAACCCTAGCGTGAACCGTAACCCTAACACTTCCCCGAAGCCTGACCCTCACCCGTCCCTTAATCCTAAGCCGTACGTTAACACTAACCCGTGCCCTCACACGTACGCTCCCACTAAAGCGTTGTCGTACCCTCACCTGTACCCTAAACCGTCCCCGTCCCCTAACCCTAACCTTAGCCCGAACCCTAACCCTAAACCTTCCCTGAAGCCTGACCCTCACCTGTCCCCTAATCCTAACCAGTACGCTAACACTAACCCGTGCCCTCACATGTACGCTCCCCCTAAAGCGTTGTCGTACCCTCCCCTGGACCCTAAACCGTCCCCGTCCCCTAACCCTAACCCTAGCCCGAACCGTAACCCTAACCCTTCCCCGAAGCCTGACACTCACCCGTCCCCTAATCCTAACCCGTACGCTAACACTAACCCGCGCCCTCACACCTACGCTCCCCGTAACGCGTTGTCATACCCTCACCTGGACCCTAAACCGTCCCCGTCCCCTAACCCTAACCCTTGCCCGAACCCAAACCCTAACCCTTCCCCGAAGCCTGACCCTCACCCATCCCCTAATCCTAACCCGTACGCTAACACTAACCCGCGCCCTCACACCTACGCTCCCCCTAACGCGTTGTCGTACCCTCACCTGGACCCTAAACCGTCCCCGTCCCCTAACCCTAACCCTTGCCCGAACCCAAACCCTAAACCTTCCCCGAAGCCTGACCCTCACCCGTCCCCTAATCCTAACCCGTACGCTAACACTAACGCACGCCCTCACACGTACGCTCTCCCTACAGCGTTGTCGTACCCTCCCCTGGACCCTAAACCGTGCCCGTCCCCTAACCCTAACCCTAGCCCGAACCCTAGCCCTAACCCTTCCCCGAAGCCTGACCCTCACCCGTCCCTTAATCCTAACCCGTACGCTAACAATAAACCGCGCCCTCACACGTACGCTCCCCCTAAAGCGTTGTCGTACCCTCCCCTGGTACCTAAACGGTCCCCGTCCCCTAAATCTAACCCTAGCCCGAACCCTAACCCTAACCCTTCCCCGAAGCCTGACCCTCACCCGTGCCCTAATCCTAACCCGTAAGCTAATACTAACCAGCGCCCTCACACGTACGCTCCCCCTAAAGCATTGTCGTACCCTCCCCTGGACCCTAAACCGTCCCCGTCCCCTAACCCTAACCCTAGCCCGAACCCTAACCCTAACACTTCCGCGAAGCCTGACACTCACCCGTCCCCTAATCCTAACCCGTACGCTAACACTAACCCGCGCCCTCACACCTATGCTCCCCCTAAAGCGTTGTCGTACCCTCCCCTGGACCCTAAACCGTCCCCGTCCCCTAACCCTAACCCTAGCCCGAACCCAGCCCTAACACTTCCCCGAAGCCTGACCCTCACCCGTCCCCTAATCCTAACCCGTACGCTAACACTAACCCGCGCCCTCACACGTACGCTCCCCCTAAAGCGTTGTCGTACCCTCACCTGGACCCTAAACCGTCCCCGTCCCCTAACCCTAACACGAACCCTAACCCTAACACTTCCCCGAAGCCTGACCCTCACCCATCCCCTAATCCTAATCCGTACGCTAACACTAACCCGCGCCCTCACACCTACGCTCCCCTAAAGTGTTGTCGTACCCTCCCCTGAACCCTAAAACGTCCCCGTCCCCTAACCCTAACCCTAGCCCGAACCCTAACCCTAACCCTTCCCCGAAGCCTGACCCTCACCCGTGCCCTAATCCTAACCCGTACGCTAATACTAACCCGCGCCCTCACACCTACGCTCCCCCTAAAGCGTTGTCGTACCCTCCCCTGGACCCTAAACCGTCCCCGTCCCCTAAACCTAACCCTAGCCTGAACCCTAACCCTAACCCTTCCCCGAAGCCTGACCCTCACCCCTGCCCTAATCCTAAACCGTACGCTAACACTAACCCGCGCCCTCACACGTATGCTCCCCCTAAAGCGTTGTCGTACCCTCACCTGGACCCTAAACCGTCCCCGTCCCCTAACCCTAACCCTAGCCCGAACCCTAACCCTAACACTTCCCCGAAGCCTGACACTCACCCGTCCCCTAATCCTAAACCGTACGCTAACACTAACCCGCGCCCTCACACCTACGCTCCCCCTAAAGCGTTGTTGTACCCTCCCATGGACCCTAAATCGTCCCCGTCCCCTAACCCTAACCCTAGCCCGAACCCTAAACCTAACCCTTCCCCGAAGCCTGACCCTCACCCGTCCCTTAATCCTAAACCGTACGCTAACACTAACCCGCGCCCTCACACGTACGCTTCCCCTAAAGCGTTGTCGTATCCTCCCCTGGACCCTAAACCGTCCCCGTCCCCTAACACTAACCCTAGCCCGAACCCTAACCCTAACCCTTCCCCGAAGCCTGACACTCAACCGTCCCCTAATCCTAACCCGTACGCTAACACTAACCCGTGCCCTCACACCTATGCTCCCCCTAAAGCGTCGTTGTACCCTTCCCTGGACCCTAAACCGTCCCCGTCCCCTAACCCTAACCCTAGCCCGAACCCTAACCCTAACCCTTCCCCGAAGCCTGACCCTCACCCGTCCCATAATCCTAACCCGTACGCTAACACTAACCCGCGCCCTCACACCTACGCTCCCCCTAAAGCGTTGTCGTACCCTCACCTGGACCCTAAACCGTCCCCGTACCCTAACCCTAACCCTAGCCCGAACCCTAACCCTAACCCTTCCCCGAAGCCTGACCCTCACCCGTCCCCTAATCCTAACCCGTACGCTAACACTAACCCGCACCCTCACACCTACGCTCCCATAAAGCGTTGTCGTACCCTCCCCTGGACCCTAAAACGTCCCCGTCCCCTAACCCTAACCCTAGCCCGAACCCTAACCCTAACCCTTCCCCGAAGCCTGACCCTCACCCGTCCCCTAATCCTAACCCGTACGCTAACACTAACCCGCGCCCTCACACGTACACTCCCCCTATAGCGTTGTCGTACCCTCACCTGGACCCTAAACAGTCCACGTCCCCTAACCCTAACCCTAGCCCGAACCCTAACCGTAACACTTCCCCGAAGCCTGACCCTCACCCGTCCCCTAATCCTGACCCGTTCGCTAACACTAAACCGCGCCCTCACACATACGCTCCCCCTAAAGCGTTCTCGTACCCTCCCCTGGACCCTAAACCGTCCCCGTCCCCTAACCCTAACCCTAGCCCGAACCCTAACCCTAACCCTTCCCCGAAGCCTGACCCTCACCCGTCCCCTAATCCTAACCCGTACGCTAACACTAACCGGTGACCTCACACGTATGCTCCCCCTAAAGCGTTGTCGTACCCTCCCCTGGACCCTAAACCGTCCCCGTCCCCTAACCCTAACCCTAGCCCGAACCTTAACCCTAACCCTTCCCCGAAGCCTGACACTCACCCGTCCCCTAATTCTAACCCGTACGCTAACACTAACCCGCATCCTCACACGGACGCTCCCCCTAAAGCGTTCTCGTACCCTCACCTGGACCCTAAACCGTCCCCGTCCCCTAACCCTAACCCTAGCCCGAACCCTAACCCTAACACTTCCCCGAAGCCTGACCCTCACCCGTCCCATAATCCTAACCCGTACGCTAACACTAACCCACGCCCTCACACGTACGCTCCCCCTAAAGCGTTGTCGTACCCTCCCCTGGACCCTAAACTGTACCCGTCCCTTAACCCTAACCCTAGCCCGAACCCTAACCCTAACACTTCCCCGAAGCCAGACCCTCACCCTTCATCTAATCCTAACCCGTACACTAACACTAACCCTCGCCCTCACACCTACGCTCCCCCTAAAGCATTGTCGTACCCTCCCCTGGACCCTAAACTGTCCCCGTCCCCTAACCCTAACCCTAACCCTAACCCTTCCCCGAAGCGTTACACTCACCAGTCCCCTAATCCTGAACCGTACGCTAACACTAACCCGCGCCCTCACACTTACGCTCCCCCTAAAGCGTTGTCGTACCCTCACCTGGAACCTAAACCGTCCCTGTCCCCTAACCCAAACCCTAGCACGAACCCTAACCCTAACACTTCCCCGAAGCCTGACCCTCACCCGTCCCCTAATCCTGACCCGTACGCTAACACTAACCCACGCCCTCACACGTACGCTCTCCCTAAAGCGTTGTCATACCCTCACCTGGACCCTAAACCGTCCCCGTCCCCTAACCCTAACCCTAGCCCGAACCCTAACCCTAACCCTTCCCCGAAGCCTGACCCTCACCCATCCCGTAATCCTAACCCGTACGCTAACACTAACCCACGCCCTCACACGTACGCTCCCCCTAAAGCGTTGTCGTACCCTCCCCTGGACCCTAAACCGTCCCCGTCCACTAACCCTAACCCTAGCCCGAACCCTAACCCTAACCCTTCCCCGAAGCCTGACCCTCACCAGTCCCCTAATCCTAACCCGTACGCTAACACTAACCCGCGCCCTCACACGTACGCTCCCCCTAAAGCGTTGTCATACCCTCCCCTGGACCCTAAACCGTCCCCGTCCCCTAACCCTAACCCTAGCCCGAACCCTAACCCTAACCCTTCCTCGAACCCTGACCCTCACCCGTCCCCTAATCCTAACACGTACGCTAACACTAACCGGTGCCCTCACACGTATGCTCCCCCTAAAGCGTTGTCGTACCCTCCCCTGGACCCTAAACCGTCCCCGTCCCCTAACCGTAACCCTAGCCCGAACCTTAACCCTAACCCTTCCCCGAAGCCTGACACTCACCCGTTCCCTAATTCTAACCCATACGCTAACACTAACCCGCATCCTCACACGGACGCTCCCCCTAAAGCGTTCTCATAACCTCACCTGGACCCTAAACCGTCCCCGTCCCCTAACCCTAACCCTAGCCCGAACCCTAACCCTAACACTTCCCCGAAGCCTGACCCTCACCCGTCCCCTAATCCTAACCCGTACGCTAACACTAACCCGCGCCCTCACACGTACGTTCCCCCTAAAGCGTTGTCATACCCTCACGTTAACCCTAAACCGTCCCCGTCCCCTAACCCTAACCCTAGCCCGAACCCTAACCCTAACACTTCCCCGAAGCCTGACCCTCACCCGTCCCCTAATCCTAACCGTACTCTAACACTAACCCGCGCCCTCACATGTACGCTGCCGCTAAAGCACTGTCGTACCCTCACCTGGACCCTAAACCGTCCCCGTCCCCTAACCCTAACCCTAGCCCGAACCCTAAACCTAACCCTTCCCCGAAGCCTGACCCTCAGCCGTCCCATAATCCTAACCCGTACGCTAACACTAACCCGCGCCCTCACACGTACGCTACCCCTGAGGCGTTATCGTACCCTCACCTGGACCCTGAACCATCCCCGTCCACTAACCCTAACCCTAGCCCAAACCCTAACCCTAACCCTTCCCCAAAGCCTGACCCTCACCCGTGCCCTACTCCTAACCCGTACGCTAACACTAATCCGCACCCTCACAAGTACGCTCCCCCTAAAGCGTTGTCGTACCCTCACCTGGACCCAAAACCGTCCCCGTCCCCTAACCCTAACCCTAACCCGAACCCTAACCCTAACATTCCCCGAAGCCTGACCCTCACCCGTCCGTTAATTCTGACCCGTTCGCTAACACTATCCCGCGCCCTCACACATACGCTCACCCTAAAGCGTTCTCGTACCCTCACATGGACCCTAAACCGTCCCCGTCCCCTAACCCTAACCCTAGCCCGAACCTTAACCCTAACGCTTCCCCAAAGCCTGACCCTCACCCGTGCCCTAATCCTAACCCGTAGGCTAACACTAACCCGCGCCCTCACACCTACGCTCCCCATAAAGCGTTGTCGTACCCTCACCTGTACCCTAAACCGTCCCCGTCCCCTAACCCTAACCCTAGCCCGAACCATAAACCTAACCCTTCCCCGAAGCCTGACACTCACCCGTCGCCTAATCCTAACCCGTACGCTAACACTAACCCGCGCCCTCACACCTACGCTCCCCCTAACGCGTTGTCGTACCCTCACCTGGACCCTAAACCGTCCCCGTCCCCTAACCCTAACCCTAGCCCGAACCTTAACCCTAACCCTTCCCCGAAGCCTGACCCTCACCCGTGCCCTAATCCTAACCCGTACGCTAACACTAACCCACGCCCTCACACCTACGCTCCCCCTAACGCGTTGTCGTACCCTCACCTGGACCCTAAACCGTCCCCGTCCCCTAACCCTAACCCTAGCCCGAACCCTAACCCTAACCCTTCCCCGAAGCCTGACCCTCACCCGTCCCCTAATCCTAACCCGTACGCTAACACTAACCCGCGCCCTCACACCTACGCTCCCCTTAAAGCGTTGTCGTACCCTCACCTGGACCCTAAACCGTCCCCGTCCCCTAACCCTAACCCTAGCCCGAACTCTAACCCTAACCCTTCCCCGAAGCCTGACCCTCACCCATCCCCTAATCCTAACCCGTACGCTAACACTAACCCGCGCCCTCACACCTACGCTCCCCTAAAGCGTTGTCGTACCCTCCCCTGGACCCTAAAACGTCCCCGTCCCCTAACCCTAACCCTAGCCCGAACCCTAACCCTAACCCTTCCCCGAAGCCTGACCCTCACCCGTCCCCTAATCCTAACCCGTACGCTAACACTAACCCGCGCCCTCACACGTACACTCCCCCTATAGCGTTGTCGTACCCTCACCTGGACCCTAAACAGTCCACGTCCCCTAACCCTAACCCTAGCCCGAACCCTAAACCTAACCCTTCCCCGAAGCCTGACCCTCACCCGTCCCCTAATCCTGACCCGTTCGCTAACACTAAACCGCGCCCTCACACATACGCTCCCCCTAAAGCGTTCTCGTACCCTCACCTGGACCCTAAACCGCCCCCGTCCCCTAACCCTAACCCTAGCCCGAACCTCAACCCTAACCCTTCCCCGAAGCCTGACACTCACCCGTCCCCTAATCCTAACCAGTACGCTAACACTAACCCGCGCCCTCACACCTATGCTCCCCATAAAGCGTTGTCGTACCCTCACCTGGACCCTAAACCGTCCCCGTCCCCTAACACAAACCCTAGCGTGAACCGTAACCCTAACACTTCCCCGAAGCCTGACCCTCACCCGTCCCTTAATCCTAAGCCGTACGTTAACACTAACCCGTGCCCTCACACGTACGCTCCCACTAAAGCGTTGTCGTACCCTCACCTGTACCCTAAACCGTCCCCGTCCCCTAACCCTAACCTTAGCCCGAACCCTAACACTAACCCTTCCCCGAAGCCTGACCCTCACCTGTCCCCTAATCCTAACCAGTACGCTAACACTAACCCGTGCCCTCACATGTACGCTCCCCCTAAAGCGTTGTCGTACCCTCCCCTGGACCCTAAACCGTCCCCGTCCCCTAACCCTAACCCTAGCCCGAACCGTAACCCTAACCCTTCCCCGAAGCCTGACACTCACCCGTCCCCTAATCCTAACCCGTACGCTAACACTAACCCGCGCCCTCACACCTACGCTCCCCGTAACGCGTTGTCGTACCCTCACCTGGACCCTAAACCGTCCCCGTCCCCTAACCCTAACCCTTGCCCGAACCCAAACCCTAACCCTTCCCCGAAGCCTGACCCTCACCCATCCCCTAATCCTAACCCGTACGCTAACACTAACCCGCGCCCTCACACCTACGCTCCCCCTAACGCGTTGTCGTACCCTCACCTGGACCCTAAACCGTCCCCGTCCCCTAACCCTAACCCTTGCCCGAACCCAAACCCTAAACTTTCCCCGAAGCCTGACCCTCACCCGTCCCCTAATCCTAACCCGTACGCTAACACTAACCCACGCCCTCACACGTATGCTCTCCCTACAGCGTTGTCGTACCCTCCCCTGGACACTAAACCGTGCCCGTCCCCTAACCCTAACCCTAGCCCGAACCCTAGCCCTAACCCTTCCCCGAAGCCTGACCCTCACCCGTCCCTTAATCCTAACCCGTACGCTAACACTAAACCGCGCCCTCACACGTACGCTCCCCCTAAAGCGTTGTCGTACCCTCCCCTGGTACCTAAACGGTCCCCGTCCCCTAAATCTAACCCTAGCCCGAACCCTAACCCTAACCCTTCCCCGAAGCCTGACCCTCACCCGTGCCCTAATCCTAACCCGTAAGCTAATACTAACCAGCGCCCTCACACGTACGCTCCCCCTAAAGCGTTGTCGTACCCTCCCCTGGACCCTAAACCGTCCCCGTCCCCTAACCCTAACCCTAGCCCGAACCCTAACCCTAACACTTCCGCGAAGCCTGACACTCACCCGTCCCCTAATCCTAACCCGTACGCTAACACTAACCCGCGCCCTCACACCTATGCTCCCCCTAAAGCGTTGTCGTACCCTCCCCTGGACCCTAAACCGTCCCCGTCCCCTAACCCTAACCCTAGCCCAAACCCAGCCCTAACACTTCCCCGAAGCCTGACCCTCACCCGTCCCCTAATCCTAACCCGTACGCTAACACTAACCCGCGCCCTCACACGTACGCTCCCCCTAAAGCGTTGTCGTACCCTCACCTGGACCCTAAACCGTCCCCGTCCCCTAACCCTAACACGAACCCTAACCCTAACACTTCCCCGAAGCCTGACCCTCACCCATCCCCTAATCCTAACCCATACGCTAACACTAACCCGCGCCCTCACACCTACGCTCCCCTAAAGTGTTGTCGTACCCTCCCCTGAACCCTAAAACGTCCCCGTCCCCTAACCCTAACCCTAGCCCGAACCCTAACCCTAACCCTTCCCCGAAGCCTGACCCTCACCCGTGCCCTAATCCTAACCCGTACGCTAATACTAACCCGCGCCCTCACACCTACGCTCCCCCTAAAGCGTTGTCGTACCCTCCCCTGGACCCTAAACCGTCCCCGTCCCCTAAACCTAACCCTAGCCTGAACCCTAACCCTAACCCTTCCCCGAAGCCTGACCCTCACCCCTGCCCTAATCCTAAACCGTACGCTAACACTAACCCGCGCCCTCACACGTATGCTCCACCTAAAGCGTTGTCGTACCCTCACCTGGACCCTAAACCGTCCCCGTCCCCTAACCCTAACCCTAGCCCGAACCCTAACCCTAACCCTTCCCCGAAGCCTGACACTCACCCGTCCCCTAATCCTAAACCTTACGCTAACACTAACCCGCGCCCTCACACCTACGCTCCCCCTAAAGCGTTGTTGTACCCTCCCATGGACCCTAAATCGTCCCCGTCCCCTAACCCTAACCCTAGCCCGAACCCTAAACCTAACCCTTCCCCGAAGCCTGACCCTCACCCGTCCCTTAATCCTAACCCGTACGCTAACACTAACCCGCGCCCTCACACGTACGCTTCCCCTAAAGCGTTGTCGTATCCTCCCCTGGACCCTAAACCGTCCCCGTCCCCTAACACTAACCCTAGCCCGAACCCTAACCCTAACCCTTCCCCGAAGCCTGACACTCAACCGTCCCCTAATCCTAACCCGTACGCTAACACTAACCCGTGCCCTCACACCTATGCTCCCCCTAAAGCGTCGTTGTACCCTTCCCTGGACCCTAAACCGTCCCCGTCCCCTAACCCTAACCCTAGCCCGAACCCTAACCCTAACCCTTCCCCGAAGCCTGACCCTCACCCGTCCCATAATCCTAACCCGTACGCTAACACTAACCCGCGCCCTCACACCTACGCTCCCCCTAAAGCGTTGTCGTACCCTCACCTGGACCCTAAACCGTCCCCGTCCCCTAACCCTAACCCTAGCCCGAACCCTAACCCTAACCCTTCCCCGAAGCCTGACCCTCACCCGTCCCCTAATCCTAACCCGTACGCTAACACTAACCCGCACCCTCACACCTACGCTCCCATAAAGCGTTGTCGTACCCTCCCCTGGACCCTAAAACGTCCCCGTCCCCTAACCCTAACCCTAGCCCGAACCCTAACCCTAACCCTTCCCCGAAGCCTGACCCTCACCCGTCCCCTAATCCTAACCCGTACGCTAACACTAACCCGCGCCCTCACACGTACACTCCCCCTATAGCCTTGTCGTACCCTCACCTGGACCCTAAACAGTTCACGTCCCCTAACCCTAACCCTAGCCCGAACCTTAACCCTAACCCTTCCCCGAAGCCTGACACTCACCCGTCCCCTAATTCTAACCCGTACGCTAACACTAACCCGCATCCTCACACGGACGCTCCCCCTAAAGCGTTCTCGTACCCTCACCTGGACCCTAAACCGTCCCCGTCCCCTAACCCTAACCCTAGCCCGAACCCTAACCCTAACACTTCCCCGAAGCCTGACCCTCACCCGTCCCATAATCCTAACCCGTACGCTAACACTAACCCACGCCCTCACACGTACGCTCCCCCTAAAGCGTTGTCGTACCCTCCCCTGGACCCTAAACTGTACCCGTCCCCTAACCCTAACCCTAGCCCGAACCCTAACCCTAACACTTCCCCGAAGCCACACCCTCACCCTTCATCTAATCCTAACCCGTACGCTAACACTAACCCTCGCCCTCACACCTACGCTCCCCCTAAAGCATTGTCGTACCCTCCCCTGGACCCTAAACTGTCCCCGTCCCCTAACCCTAACCCTAACCCTAACCCTTCCCCGAAGCGTTACACTCACCAGTCCCCTAATCCTGAACCGTACGCTAACACTAACCCGCGCCCTCACACTTACGCTCCCCCTAAAGCGTTGTCGTACCCTCACCTGGAACCTAAACCGTCCCTGTCCCCTAACCCAAACCCTAGCACGAACCCTAACCCTAACACTTCCCCGAAGCCTGACCCTCACCCGTCCCCTAATCCTGACCCGTACGCTAACACTAACCCACGCCCTCACACGTACGCTCTCCCTAAAGCGTTGTCATACCCTCACCTGGACCCTAAACCGTCCCCGTCCCCTAACCCTAACCCTAGCCCGAACCCTAACCCTAACCCTTCCCCGAAGCCTGACCCTCACCCATCCCCTAATCCTAACCCGTACGCTAACACTAACCCACGCCCTAACACGTACGCTCCCCCTAAAGCGTTGTCGTACCCTCCCCTGGACCCTAAACCGTCCCCGTCCACTAACCCTAACCCTAGCCCGAACTCTAACCCTAACCCTTCCCCGAAGCCTGACCCTCACCAGTCCCCTAATCCTAACCCGTACGCTAACACTAACCCGCGCCCTCACACGTACGCTCCCCCTAAAGCGTTGTCATACCCTCCCCTGGACCCTAAACCGTCCCCGTCCCCTAACCCTAACCCTAGCCCGAACCCTAACCCTAACCCTTCCTCGAACCCTGACCCTCACCCGTCCTCTAATCCTAACACGTACGCTAACACTAACCGGTGCCCTCACACGTATGCTCCCCCTAAAGCGTTGTCGTACCCTCCCCTGGACCCTAAACCGTCCCCGTCCCCTAACCGTAACCCTAGCCCGAACCTTAACCCTAACCCTTCCCCGAAGCCTGACACTCACCCGTCCCCTAATTCTAACCCATACGCTAACACTAACCCGCATCCTCACACGGACGCTCCCCCTAAAGCGTTCTCATAACCTCACCTGGACCCTAAACCGTCCCCGTCCCCTAACCCTAACCCTAGCCCGAACCCTAACCCTAACACTTCCCCGAAGCCTGACCCTCACCCGTCCCCTAATCCTAACCCGTACGCTAACACTAACCCGCGCCCTCACACGTACTTTCCCCCTAAAGCGTTGTCATACCCTCACGTTAACCCTAAACCGTCCCCGTCCCCTAACCCTAACCCTAGCCCGAACCCTAACCCTAACACTTCCCCGAAGCCTGACCCTCACCCGTCCCCTAATCCTAACCGTACGCTAACACTAACCCGCGCCCTCACATGTACGCTGCCGCTAAAGCACTGTCGTACCCTCACCTGGACCCTAAACCGTCCCCGTCCCCTAACCCTAACCCTAGCCCGAACCCTAAACCTAACCCTTCCCCGAAGCCTGACCCTCAGCCGTCCCATAATCCTAACCCGTACGCTAACACTAACCCGCGCCCTCACACGTACGCTACCCCTGAGGCGTTGTCGTACCCTCACCTGGACCCTGAACCATCCCCGTCCCCTAACCCTAACCCTAGCCCGAACCCTAACCCTAACACTTCCACGAAGCCTGACCCTCACCCGTCCCGTAATCCTAACCCGTACGCTAACACTAACCTGCGCCCTCACACGTACGCTCCCCCTAAAGCGTTGTCGTACCCTCACCTGGACCCTAAACCGTCCCCGCCCCTAACCCTAACTCTAGCCCGAACCTTAACCGTAACCCTTCCCCGAAGCCTAACCCTCACCCGTCCCCTAATCCTAACCAGTACGCTAACGCTAACCCGCGCCCTCACTCGTACGCTCCCCCTAAAGCGTTGTTGTACCCTCACCTGGACCCTAAACCGTCCCCGTCCCCTAACCCTAACCCTAGCCCAAACCCTGACCCTAACCCTTCCCTGAAGCCTGACCCTCACCAGTCCCCTAATCCTAAACCGTACGCTAACGCTAACCCGCGCCCTCACACATACGCTCCCCCTAAAGCGTTGTCGTACCCTCACCTGGACCCTAAACCATCCCCGTCCCCTAACCCTAACCCTAGCCCGAAACCTAACCCTAAGCCTTCCCCGAAGCCTGACACAAACCCGTCCCCTAATCCTAACCCGTACGCTAACACTAACCCGCGCCCTCACACCTACGCTCCCCCTAAAGCGTTGTCGTACCGTCCCCTGGACCCTAAACCGTCCCCGTCCCCTAACCCTAACCCTAGCACGAACCCTAACCCTAACCCTTCCCCGAAGCCTGACCCTCACCCGTCCCCTAATCCTGACCCGTACGCTAACACTAACCCGCGCCCTCACACGTACGCTCTCCCTAAAGCGTTGTCATACCCTCACCTGGACCCTAAACCGTCCCCGTCCCCTAACCCTAACCCTAGCCCGAACCCTAACCCTAACCCTTCCCCGAAGCCTGAGCCTCACCCGTCCCCTAATCCTAACCCGTACACTGACACTAACCCGCGCCCTCACACGTACGCTCCCCCTAAAGCGTTGTCATACCCTCCCCTGGACCCTAAACCGTCCCCGTCCCCTAACCCTAACCCTAGCCCGAAACCTAACCCTAACCCTTCCCCGAACCCTGACCCTCACCCGTCCCCTAATCCTAACCCGTACGCTAACACTAACCGGTGCCCTCACACGTATGCTCCCCCTAAAGCGTTGTCGTACCCTCCCCTGGACCCTAAACCGTCCCCGTCCCCTAACCCTAACCCTAGCCCGAAACTTAACCCTAACCCTTCCCCGAAGCCTGACACTCACCCGTCCCCTAATTCTAACCAGTACGCTAACACTAACCCGCATCCTCACACGGACGCTCCCCCTAAAGCGTTCTCGTACCCTCACCTGGACCCTAAACCGTCCCCGTCCTCTAACTCTAACCCTAGCCCGAACCCTAACCCTAACCCTTCCCCGAAGCCTGACCCTCACCCATCCCCTAATCCTAACCCGTACGCTAACACTAACCCACGCCCTAACACGTACGCTCCCCCTAAAGCGTTGTCGTACCCTCCCCTGGACCCTAAACCGTCCCCGTCCACTAACCCTAACCCTAGCCCGAACTCTAACCCTAACCCTTCCCCGAAGCCTGACCCTCACCAGTCCCCTAATCCTAACCCGTACGCTAACACTAACCCGCGCCCTCACACGTACGCTCCCCCTAAAGCGTTGTCATACCCTCCCCTGGACCCTAAACCGTCCCCGTCCCCTAACCCTAACCCTAGCCCGAACCCTAACCCTAACCCTTCCTCGAACCCTGACCCTCACCCGTCCTCTAATCCTAACACGTACGCTAACACTAACCGGTGCCCTCACACGTATGCTCCCCCTAAAGCGTTGTCGTACCCTCCCCTGGACCCTAAACCGTCCCCGTCCCCTAACCGTAACCCTAGCCCGAACCTTAACCCTAACCCTTCCCCGAAGCCTGACACTCACCCGTCCCCTAATTCTAACCCATACGCTAACACTAACCCGCATCCTCACACGGACGCTCCCCCTAAAGCGTTCTCATAACCTCACCTGGACCCTAAACCGTCCCCGTCCCCTAACCCTAACCCTAGCCCGAACCCTAACCCTAACACTTCCCCGAAGCCTGACCCTCACCCGTCCCCTAATCCTAACCCGTACGCTAACACTAACCCGCGCCCTCACACGTACTTTCCCCCTAAAGCGTTGTCATACCCTCACGTTAACCCTAAACCGTCCCCGTCCCCTAACCCTAACCCTAGCCCGAACCCTAACCCTAACACTTCCCCGAAGCCTGACCCTCACCCGTCCCCTAATCCTAACCGTACGCTAACACTAACCCGCGCCCTCACATGTACGCTGCCGCTAAAGCACTGTCGTACCCTCACCTGGACCCTAAACCGTCCCCGTCCCCTAAACCTAACCCTAGCCCGAACCCTAAACCTAACCCTTCCCCGAAGCCTGACCCTCAGCCGTCCCATAATCCTAACCCGTACGCTAACACTAACCCGCGCCCTCACACGTACGCTACCCCTGAGGCGTTGTCGTACCCTCACCTGGACCCTGAACCATCCCCGTCCCCTAACCCTAACCCTAGCCCGAACCCTAACCCTAACACTTCCACGAAGCCTGACCCTCACCCGTCCCGTAATCCTAACCCGTACGCTAACACTAACCTGCGCCCTCACACGTACGCTCCCCCTAAAGCGTTGTCGTACCCTCACCTGGACCCTAAACCGTCCCCGCCCCTAACCCTAACTCTAGCCCGAACCTTAACCGTAACCCTTCCCCGAAGCCTAACCCTCACCCGTCCCCTAATCCTAACCAGTACGCTAACGCTAACCCGCGCCCTCACTCGTACGCTCCCCCTAAAGCGTTGTTGTACCCTCACCTGGACCCTAAACCGTCCCCGTCCCCTAACCCTAACCCTAGCCCAAACCCTGACCCTAACCCTTCCCTGAAGCCTGACCCTCACCAGTCCCCTAATCCTAAACCGTACGCTAACGCTAACCCGCGCCCTCACACATACGCTCCCCCTAAAGCGTTGTCGTACCCTCACCTGGACCCTAAACCATCCCCGTCCCCTAACCCTAACCCTAGCCCGAAACCTAACCCTAAGCCTTCCCCGAAGCCTGACACAAACCCGTCCCCTAATCCTAACCCGTACGCTAACACTAACCCGCGCCCTCACACCTACGCTCCCCCTAAAGCGTTGTCGTACCGTCCCCTGGACCCTAAACCGTCCCCGTCCCCTAACCCTAACCCTAGCACGAACCCTAACCCTAACCCTTCCCCGAAGCCTGACCCTCACCCGTCCCCTAATCCTGACCCGTACGCTAACACTAACCCGCGCCCTCACACGTACGCTCTCCCTAAAGCGTTGTCATACCCTCACCTGGACCCTAAACCGTCCCCGTCCCCTAACCCTAACCCTAGCCCGAACCCTAACCCTAACCCTTCCCCGAAGCCTGAGCCTCACCCGTCCCCTAATCCTAACCCGTACACTGACACTAACCCGCGCCCTCACACGTACGCTCCCCCTAAAGCGTTGTCATACCCTCCCCTGGACCCTAAACCGTCCCCGTCCCCTAACCCTAACCCTAGCCCGAAACCTAACCCTAACCCTTCCCCGAACCCTGACCCTCACCCGTCCCCTAATCCTAACCCGTACGCTAACACTAACCGGTGCCCTCACACGTATGCTCCCCCTAAAGCGTTGTCGTACCCTCCCCTGGACCCTAAACCGTCCCCGTCCCCTAACCCTAACCCTAGCCCGAAACTTAACCCTAACCCTTCCCCGAAGCCTGACACTCACCCGTCCCCTAATTCTAACCAGTACGCTAACACTAACCCGCATCCTCACACGGACGCTCCCCCTAAAGCGTTCTCGTACCCTCACCTGGACCCTAAACCGTCCCCGTCCTCTAACTCTAACCCTAGCCCGAACCCTAACCCTAACACTTCCCCGAAGCCTGACCCTCACCCGTCCCCTAATCCTAACCCGTACGGTGACACTAACCCGCGCCCTCACACGTACGCTCCCCCTAAAGCGTTGTCGTACCCTCACGTTAACCCTAAACCGTCCCCGTCCCCTAACCCTAACCCTAGCCCGAACCCTAACCCTAACGCTTCCCCGAAGCGTGACACTCATCCGTCCCCTAATCCTAACCCGTACGCTAACACTAACCCGCAACCTCACACGTACGCTCCCCCTAAAGCGTTGTCGTACCCTCCCCTGTACCCTAAACCGTCCCCGTCCCCTAACCCTAACCCTAGCCCGAAACCTAACCCTGAGCCTTCCCCTACGCCTGACCCTCACCCGTCCCCTAATCCTAACCCGTACGCTAACACTAACCCGCGCCCTCACACCTACGCTCCCCCTAAAGCGTTGTCGTACCCTCACCTGGACCCTAAACTGTCCACGTCCCCTAACCCTAACCCTAGCCCGAACCCTAACCCTAACCCTTCCACGAAGCCTGACCCTCACCAGTCCCCTAATCCTAACCCGTACGCTAACACTAACCCGCGCCCTCACACCTACGCTCCCCCTAAAGCGTTGTCGTACCCTCACCTGGACCCTAAACCGTCCCCATCCCCTAACCCTAACCCTAAACCTTCCCCGAAGCTTTACACTCACCAGTCCCCTAATCCTGAACCGTACGCTAACACTAACCCGCGCCCTCACACGTACGCTCCCCCTAAAGCGTTGTCGTACCCTCACCTGGACCCTAAACCGTCCCCGTCCCCTAACCCTAACCTTAGCCCGAAACCTAACCCTAACCCTTCCCCGAAGCCTGACCCTCACCCGTCCCCTAATCCTAACACGTACGCTAACACTAACCTGCGCCCTCACACGTACGCTCCTCCTAAAGCGTTGTCGTACCCTCCCCTGGACCCTAAACCGTCCCCGTCCCCTAACCCTAACCCTAGCACGAACCCTAACCCTAACCCTTCCCCGAAGCCTGACCCTCACCAGTCCCCTAATCCTGACCCGTACACTAACACTAACCCGCTCCCTCACACGTACGCTCCCCCTAAAGCGTTGTCGTACCCTCACCTGGACCCTAAACCGGCCCCGTCCCCTAACCCTAACCTTAGCCCGAAACCTAACCCTAACCCTTCCCCGAAGCCTGACCCTTACCCGTCCCCCAATCCTAACCCGTACGCTAACACTAACCCGCGCCCTCACACGTACGCTCCCCCTAAAGCGTTGTCGTACCCTCACCTGTACCCTAAACCGTCCCCATCCCCTAACCCTAACCCTAGCCTGAACCCTAACCCTAATCCTTCCCCGAAGCCTGACGCTCACCCGTCCCTTAATCCTAACCCGTACGCTAACACTAACCCGCGCCCTCACATCCATGCTCCCCCTAAAGCGTTATCGTACCCTCACCTGGAACCTAAACCGTCCCTGTCCCCTAACCCAAACCCTAGCCCGAACCCTAACCCTAACCCTTCCCCAAAGCCTGAGCCTCACCCGTCCCCTAATCCTAACCCGTACGCTAACACTAACCCGCGCACTCACACGTACGCTCCCCCTAAAGCGTTGTCGTACCCTCCCCTGGACCCTAAACCGTCCCCGTCCCCTAACCCTAAACCTAGCCTGAACCCTAAACCTAACCCTTCCCCGAAGCCTGACCCGCACCCCTCCCCTAATCCTAAACCGTACGGTAACACTATCCCGCGCCCTCACACCTACGCTCCACCTAAAGCGTTGTCGTACCGTCCCCTGGACCCTAAACCGTCCCCGTCCCCTAACCCTAACCCTAGCACGAACCCTAACCCTAACCCTTCCCCGAAGCCTGACCCTCACCCGTCCCCTAATCCTGACCCGTACGCTAACACTAACCCGCGCCCTCACACGTACGCTCTCCCTAAAGCGTTGTCATACCCTCACCTGGACCCTAAACCGTCCCCGTCCCCTAACCCTAACCCTAGCCCGAACCCTAACCCTAACCCTTCCCCGAAGCCTGACCCTCACCCATCCCCTAATCCTAACCCGTACGCTAACACTAACCCACGCCCTCACACGTACGCTCCCCCTAAAGTGTTGTCGTACCCTCCCCTGGACCCTAAACCGTCCCCGTCCCCTAACTCTAACCCTAGCCCGAACCCTAACCCTAACCCTTCCCCGAAGCCTGACCCTCACCAGTCCCCTAATCCTAAACCGTACGCTAACGCTAACCCGCGCCCTCACAAATACGCTCCCCCTAAAGCGTTGTCGTACCCTCACCTGGACCCTAAACCATCCCCGTCCCCTAACCCTAACCCTAGCCCGAAACCTAACCCTAAGCCTTCCCCGAAGCCTGACCCAAACCCGTCCCCTAATCCTAACCCGTACGCTAACACTAACCCACGCCCTCACACCTACACTCCCCCTAAAGTGTTGTCGTACCGTCCCCTGGACCCTAAACCGTCCCCGTCCCCTAAACCTAACCCTAGCACGAACCCTAACCCTAACACTTCCCCGAAGCCTGACCCTCAACAGTCCCCTAATCCTGACCCGTATGCTAACACTAACCCGCGCCCTTACACGTACGCTCTCCCTAAAGCGTTGTCATACCCTCACCTGGACCCTAAACCGTCCCCGTCACCTAACCCTAACCCTAGCCCGAACCCTAACCCTAACCCTTCCCCGAAGCCTGACCCTCACCCATCCCCTAATCCTAACCGGTACGCTAACACTAACCCACGCCCTCACACGTACGCTCCCCGTAAAGCGTTGTCGTACCCTCCCCTGGACCCTAAACCGTCCCCGTCCCCTAACCCTAACCCTAGCACGAACCCTAACCCTAACCCTTCCCCGAAGCCTGACCCTCACCCGTCCCCTAATCCTAACGCGTACGCTAACACTAACCCGCGCCCTCACACGTACGCTCCCCCTAAAGCGTTGTCGTACCCTCCCCTGGACTCTAAACCGTCCCCGTCCCCTAACCCTAACCCTAGCCCGAACCTTAACCCTAACCCTTCCCCGAAGCCTGACACTCACCCGTCCCCTAATTCTAACCCATACGCTAACACTAACCCGCATCCTCACACGGACGCTCCCCCTAAAGCGTTCTCGTACCCTCACCTGGACCCTAAACCGTCCCCGTCCCCTAACCCTAACCCTAGCGCGAACCCTAACCCTAACACTTCCCCGAAGCCTGACACTCACCCGTCCCCTAATCCTAACCCGTACGCTAACACTATCCCGCGCCCTCACACGTACGCTCCCCCTAAAGCGTTGTCGTACCCTCACGTTAACCCTAAACCGTCCCCGTCCCGTAACCCTAACCCTAGCCCGAACCCTAACCCTAACGCTTCCCCGAAGCGTGACACTCATCCGTCCCTTAATCCTAACCCGTACGCTAACTCTAACCCGCACCCTCACACGTACGCTCCCCCTAAAGCGTTGTCGTACCCTCACCTGGACCTTAAACCGTCCACATCCCCTAACCCTAACCCTAACCCTTCCCCGAAGCGTTACACTCACCAGTCCCCTAATCCTGAACCGTACGCTAACACTAACCCGCGCCCTCACACGTACGCTCCCCCTAAAGCGGTGTCGTACCCTCACCTGGACCCTAAACCGTCCCCGTCCCCTAACCCTAACCTTAGCCCGAAACCTAACCCTAACCCTTCCCCGAAGCCTGACCCTCACCCGTCCCCTAATCCTAACCCGTACGCTTACACTAACCTGCGCCCTCACACGTACGCTCCCCCTAAAGCGTTGTCGTACCCTCCCCTGTACCCTAAACCGTCCCCATCCCCTAACCCTAACCCTAACCCTAACCCTTCCCCGAAACGTTACACTCACCAGTCCCCTAATCCTGAACCGTACGCTAACACTAACCCACGCCCTCACACCTACGCTCCCCCTAAAGCGTTGTCGTACCCTCACCTGGACCCTAAACCGTCCCTGTCCCCTAATGCTAACCCTAGCCCGAACCCTAACCCTAACCCTTCCCCGAAGCCTGACCCTCACCCGTCCCCTAATCCTGACCCGTAGGCTAACACTAACCCACGCCCTCACACGTACTCTCCCCCTAAAGCATTGTCGTACCCTCACCTGGACCCTACACCTTCCCAGTCCCCTAACCCTAACCCTAGCCCGAACCCTAACCCTAACCCTTCCCCAAACCCTGACCCTCTCCCGTCCCCTAATCCTAACCCGTACGCTAACACTAACCCTCGCCCTCACACCTACGCTCCCCCTAAAGCGTTGTCGTACCCTCCCCTGGACCCTAAACCGTCCCCGTCCCCTAACCCTAACCCTAGAACGAACACTAACCCTAACACTTCCCCGAAGCCTGACCCTCACCAGTCCCCTAATCCTGACCCGTATGCTAACACTAACCCGCGCCCTCACACGTACGTTCCCCCTAAAGCGTTCTCGTACCCTCACCTGGACCCTAAACCGTCCCCATCCCCTAACCGTAACCCTAACCCTAACCCTTCCCCGAAGCGTTACACTCACCAGTCCCCTAATCCTGAACCGTACGCTAACACTAACACGCGCCCTCACACGTACGCTCCCCCTAAAGCGTTGTCGTACCCTCACCTGGACCCTAAACCGTCCGCGTCCCCTAACCCTAACCTTAGCCCGAAACCTAACCCTAACCCTTCCCCGAAGCCTGACCCTCACCCGTCCCCTAATCCTAACCCGTACGCTAACACTAACCCACGCCCTCACACGTACGCTCCCCCTAAAGCGTTGTCGTACCCTCACCTGTACCCTAAACCGTCCCCTTCCCCTAACCCTAACCCTAGCCCGAACCCTAACCCTAATCCTTCCCCGAAGCCTGACCCTCACCCGTCCCCTAATCCTAAACCGTACGCTAACACTAACCCGCGCCCTCACACCCATGCTCCCCCTAAAGCGTTGTCTTACCCTCACCTGGAACCTAAACCGTTCCTGTCCCCTAACCCAAACCCTAGCCCGAACCCTAACCCTATCCCTTCCCCGAAGCCTGACCCTCACCCGTCCCCTAATCCTATCCCGTACACTAACACCAACCCGCACACTCACACGTACGCTCCCCCTAAAGCGTTGCCGTACCCTCCATTGGACCCTAAACCGTCCCCGTCCCCTAACCCTAACCCTAGCCTGAACCCTAACCCTAACCCTTCCCCGAAGCCTGACCCTCACCCGTCCCCTAATCGTAACCCGTAGGCTAACACTATCCCGCGCCCTCACACCTACGCTCCCCTTAAAGCGTTGTCATACCCTCACCTGGACCCTAAACTGTCCCCGTCCCCTAACCCTAACCCTAGCCCGAACACTAACCCTAACCCTTCCCCGAAGCCTGACCCTCACCCGTCCCCTAATCCTAACCAGTACACTAACACTTACCCGCGCGCTCACACGTACGCTCCCGCTAAAGCACTGTCGTACCCTCACCTGACACTAAACCGTCCCCGTGCCCTAACCCTAACCCTAGCCCGAAACGTAACCCTAACCCTTCCCCGAAGCCTGAACCTCACCCGTTCCCTAATCGTAACGCGTACGCTAACACTAACCCGCGCCCTCACACGTACGCTCCCGCTAAAGCACTGTCGTACCCTCACCTGACACTAAACCGTCCCCGTCCCCTAACCCTAACCCTAGCCCGAAACGTAACCCTAAACCTTCCCCGAAGCCTGACCCTCAACCGTTCCCTAATCGTAACGCGTACGCTAACACTAACCCGCGCCCTCACACGTACGCTCCCGCTAAAGCGTTGTCGTACACTCACCTGGACCCTAAACCGTCCCCGTCCCCTAACCCTAACTCTAGCTCGAACCCTAACCCTAACCCTACCCGAAGCCTGACCCTCACCCCTCCCCTAATCCTAACCCGTACGCTAACACTAACCCGCGCCCTCTCACATAAGCTCCCCCTAAAGCGTTGTCGTACCCTCACCTGGACCCTAAACCGTCCCCGTCCCCTATCCCTAACACTTCCCCAAAGCCTGACCCTCACCCGTCCCCTAATCCTAACCCGTACTCTAAAACTAACCCGCGCCCTCACACGTACGCTCCCTCTAAAGCGTTGTCGTACTCTCACCTGGACCCTAAAACGTCCCCGTCCCCTAACCCTAACCCTAGCCCGACCCTAACCCTAACCCTTCCCCGAAGCCTGACACTCAACCGTCCCCTAATCCTGACCCTTACGCTAACACTATCCCGCGCACTCACACGTACCCTCACCTGGAACCTAAACCGTCCCCGTCCCCTAACACTAACCCTAGCCCGAACCCTGACCCTAACACTTCTCCGAAGCCTGACCCTCACCCGACCCCTAATGCTAACCCGTACTCTAACACTAACCCACACCCTCACACGTACGCTCCCCCTAAAGCGTTGTCGTAACCTCACCTGGACCCTAAACCGTCCCCGTCCCATAACCCTAACCCTATCCCGAACCCTAACCCTAACCCTTCCCCGAAACCTGACCCTCACCCATCCCCTAATCCTAAACCGTACGCTAACACTAACCCACACCCTCACAAGTACGCTCCCCCTAAAGTGTGGTCGTACCCTCACCTGGACCCTAAACCGTCCCCGTCCCTTAACTCTAACCCTAGCCTCAACCCTAACCCTAACACTTCCCCGAAGCCTGACCTTCACCCATCCCCTTATACTAAACCGTATGCTAACACTAAACCACGCCCTCACACGTACGCTCCCCCTAAAGCGTTGTCGTACCCTCACCTGGACCCTAAACCGTCCCCTTCCCCTAACTGTAAACCTTCCCCGAAGCCTGACGCTCACCCGTCCCCTAATCCTAACCCGTACGCTAACACTAACCCACGCCCTCACACGTACGCTCCCCCTAAAGCGTTGTCGTACCCTCACCTGTACCCTAAACCGTCCCCTTCCCCTAACCCTAACCCTAGCCCGAACCCTAACCCTAATCCTTCCCCGAAGCCTGACCCTCACCCGTCCCCTAATCCTAAACCGTACGCTAACACTAACCCGCGCCCTCACACCCATTCTCCCCCTAAAGCGTTGTCTTACCCTCACCTGGAACCTAAACCGTTCCTGTCCCCTAACCCTAACCCTAGCCCGAACCCTAATCTTAATATTTCCCTGAAGCCTGACCCTCACCCGTCCCCTAATCCTAACCCGTACGCTAACACTAACGCGCGCCCTCACACGTACGCTCCCCCTAAAGCGTTGTCGTACCCTCACCTGGACCCTACACCGTCCCCATCCCCTAACCTTAACCCTAGCCCGAACCCTAACCCTATCCCTTCCCTGAATCTGAACCTCACCCGTCCCCTAATCCTAACCCGTACGCTAACAGTAACCCGCGCCCTCACACATACGCTCCCCCTGAAGCGTTGTCGTACCCTCAGCTGGACCCTAAAACGTCCCCGTCCACTAACCCTAACCCTAGCCCGACCCTAACCATAACCCTTCCCCGAAGCCTGACCCTCACCCGTCCCCTAATCCTAACCCGTACGCTAACACTAATCCGCTCCCTCACACGTACGCTCCCGCTAAAGCGCTGTCGTACCCTCACCTGACCCTAAACCGTCCCCATCCCCTAACCCTAACCCTAGCCCGAACCCTAACACTTCCCCGAAGCCTGACCCTCACCCCTCCCCTAATCCTAACCCGTACGCTAACACTAACCCGTGCCCTCAGACATACGCTCCCCCTAAAGCGTTGTCGTACCCTCACCTGGACCCTGAACCGTCCCCGTCTCCTATCCCTAACACTTCCCCGAAGCCTGACCCTCACCCGTCCCCTAATCCTAACCCGTACGTTAACACTAACCAGCGCCCTCACAGGTACGCTCCCCCTAAAGCGTTGTCGTACCCTCACCTGTACCCTAAACTGTCCCCGTCCCCTAACCCTAACCCTAGCCCAAACGCTAACCCTAACCCTTCCCAGAAGCCTGACCCTCACCCGTCCCCTAATCCTAACCTGTACGCTAACACTAACACGGGCCCTCACACGTACGCTCCCCTAAAGCGTTGGCGTACCGTCACCTGGACCCTAAACCTTCCCCGTCCCCTAACCCTAACCCTAGCCCGAACCCTAACCCTAAGCTTTCCCCGAAGCCTGACCTTCACCCGTCCCCTAATCCTTACCCGTACGCTAACACTAACCGGCGCCCTCACACGTACGCTCCCCATAAAGCGTTGTCGTACCCTCACCTGGACCCTAAACCGTCCCCGTCCCCTAACCCTAACCCTAGCCCAAACCCTAACCCTAACCCTTCCCCGAAGCCTGACCCTCACCCATACCCTAATCCTGACCCGTACGCTAACACTGTCCCGCGCCCTCACACGTACCCTCACCTGGACCCTAAACCGTCCCCGTCCCCTAACCCTAACCCTAGCCCGAACCCTGACCCTAACACTTCTCCGAAGCCTGACCCTCACCCGACCCCTAGTCCTAACACGTACGCTAACACTAATCCACGCCCTCACACGTACGCTCCCCCTAAAGTGTTGTCGTACCCTCACCTGGACCCTAAACCGTCCCCGTCCCCTAACCCTAACCCTAGCCCCAACCCTAACCCTAACCCTTCCCCGAAGCCTGACCCTCACCCGATCCCTAATCCTAACCCGTACGCTAACACTAACCCGCACCCTCACACGTACGCTCCCGCTAAAGCGCTGTCGTACCCTCACCTGACCCTAAACCGTCCCCGTCCCCTAACTCAACCCTAGACCGAACCCTTACCCTAACCCTTCCCCGAAGCCTGAGCCTCACCCGTCCCATAATAGTAACCCGTACGCTAACACTAACCCGCGCCCTCACACGTACACTCCCCCTAAAGCATTGTCGTAACCTCACCTGGACAATATACCGTCCCCGTCCCCTAACCCTAACCCTAGCCCGAACCCTAACCCTAAAACTTCCCCGAAACCTGACCCTCACCCGTCCCCTAATCCTCACCCGTACCCTAACACTAACCCGCGCCCTCACACGTACGTTCCCCCTAAAGCGTTGTCGTACCCTCTCCTGGACCCTAAACCGTACCCGTCCCCTAACCCTAACTCTACCCCGAACCCTAACCCTAACCCTTCCCCGAAACCTGACCCTCACCCCTCCCCTAATCTTAACCCGTACGCTAACACTAACCCAGGCCCTCACACATACACTCCCCTTAAAGCATTGTCGTACCCTCACCTGGACCCTAAACCGTCCCCGTCCCCTAACCCTAACCCTAGCCCGAACCCTAACCCTAACCCTTCCCCGAAGCCTGACCCTCACCCGTCACATAATCCTAACCCGTACGCTGACACTAACCCGCGCCCTCACACGTACGCTCCCCCTAAAGCGTTTTCGTACCCTCACCTGGACCCTAAACCGTCCCCGTCCCCTAACCCTAACCCTAGCCCGAACCCTAACCCTAAGCCTTCCCCGAAGCCTGACCCTCACCGGTCCCCTAATCCTAACCCGTACGCTGACACTAACCCACGCCCTCACACGTACGCTCCCCCTAAAGCGTTGTCGTACCCTCACCTGGACCCTAAACCGTCCCCGTCCCCTAACCCTAACCCTAGCCCGAACCCTAACCCTAATCCTTCCCCGAAGCCTGACCCTCACCCGTCCCCTAACCCTAACCCGTACGCAGACACTAACCCGCGCCCTCACACGTACGCTCCCCCTAAAGCGTTGTCGTACCCTCACCTGGACCCTAAACCGTCCCCGTCCCCTAACCCTAACCCTAGCCCGAACCCTAACCCTAACCCTTCCCCGAAGCCTGACCCTCACCCATACCCTAATCCTGACCCGTACGCTAACACTATCCCGCGCCCTCACACGTACCCTCACCTGGACCCTAAACCGTCCCCGTCACCTAACCCTAACCCTAGCCCGAACCCTGACCCTAACACTTCTCCGAAGCCTGACCCTCACCCGACCCATAGTCCTAACACGTACGCTAACACTAACCCACGCCCTCACACGTACGCTCCCCCTAAAGCGTTGTCGTACCCTCACCTGGACCCTAAACCGTCCCCTTCCCCTAACCCTAACCCTAGCCCGAACCCTAACCCTAACCCTTCCCCGAAGCCTTACCCTCACCCGTCCCCTAATACCAAACCATACGCTAACACTAACCCGCGCCCTCACACGTACGCTCACCCTAAAGCGTTGTCATACCCTCACCAGGACCCTAAACCGTCCCCTTCCCATAACCCTAACCCTAGCCCGAACCGTAACCCTAACCCTGCCCCGAAGCCTGACCCTCACCCGTCCCCTAATCCTAACCCGTACGCTAACACTAACCTGCGCCCTCACACGTACGCTCCCCCTAAAGCGTTGTCGTACTCTCACCTGGTCCCTAAACCGTCCCAGTCCCCTAAGCCTTACCCTAGCCACAACCCTAACCCTAACCCTTCCCCGAAGCCTGACCCTCACCCGTCCCCTAATCCTAACCCGTACGCTAACACTAACCCGCGCCCTCACACGTACACTCCACGTAAAGCGTTGTCGTACCCTCATCTGGACGCTAAACAGTCCCCGTCCCCTAACCCTAACCCTTCCCCGAAACCTGACCCTCACCCGTTTCCTAATCCTAACCCGTACGCTAACACTAACCCACGCCCTCACACGTACGCTCCCCCTAAAGCGTTGTCGTACCCTCACCTGGACCCTAAACCGTCCCCGTCCCCTAACCCTAACCCTAGCCCGAACCCTAACCCTAACCCTTCCCCGAAGCCTGACCCTCAACCGTTCCCTAATCCTAACCCGTACGCTAACACTAACCCGTGCCCTCACACGTACGCTCCCCCTAAAGCGTTGTCATACCCTCACCTGGACCCTAAACCGTCCGCGTCCCCTAACCCTAGCCCGAACCCTAACCCTAACTCTTCCCCGAAGCCTGACCCTCACCCGTCCCCTAATCCTAACCCGTACGCTGACACTAACCCGCGCCCTCACACGTACGCTCCCCCTAAAGCGTTGTCGTACCCTCACCTGGACCCTAAACCGTCCCCGTCCCCTAACCCTAACCCTAGCCCGAACCCTAACCCTAATCCTTCCCCGAAGCCTGACCCTCACCCGTCCCCTAACCCTAACCCGTACGCTGACACTAACCCGCGCCCTCACACGTACGCTCCCCCTAAAGCGTTTTCGTACCCTCACCTGGACCCTAAACCGTCCCCGTCCCCTAACCCTAACCCTAGCCCGAACCCTAACCCTAAGCCTTCCCCGAAGCCTGACCCTCACCGGTCCCCTAATCCTAACCCGTACGCTGACACTAACCCACGCCCTCACACGTACGCTCCCCCTAAAGCGTTGTCGTACCCTCACCTGGACCCTAAACCGTCCCCGTCCCCTAACCCTAACCCTAGCCCGAACCCTAACCCTAATCCTTCCCCGAAGCCTGACCCTCACCCGTCCCCTAACCCTAACCCGTACGCAGACACTAACACGCGCCCTCACACGTACGCTCCCCCTAAAGCGTTGTCGTACCCTCACCTGGACCCTAAACCGTCCCCGTCCCCTAACCCTAACCCTAGCCCGAACCCTAACCCTAACCCTTCCCCGAAGCCTGACCCTCACCCGTCACATAATCCTAACCCGTACGCTGACACTAACCCGCGCCCTCACACGTACGCTCCCCCTAAAGCGTTTTCGTACCCTCACCTGGACCCTAAACCGTCCCCGTCCCCTAACCCTAACCCTAGCCCGAACCCTAACCCTAAGCCTTCCCCGAAGCCTGACCCTCACCGGTCCCCTAATCCTAACCCGTACGCTGACACTAACCCACGCCCTCACACGTACGCTCCCCCTAAAGCGTTGTCGTACCCTCACCTGGACCCTAAACCGTCCCCGTCCCCTAACCCTAACCCTAGCCCGAACCCTAACCCTAATCCTTCCCCGAAGCCTGACCCTCACCCGTCCCCTAACCCTAACCCGTACGCAGACACTAACCCGCGCCCTCACACGTACGCTCCCCCTAAAGCGTTGTCGTACCCTCACCTGGACCCTAAACCGTCCCCGTCCCCTAACCCTAACCCTAGCCCGAACCCTAACCCTAACCCTTCCCCGAAGCCTGACCCTCACCCGTCCCCTAATCCTAACCCGTACGCTGACACTAACCCGCGCCCTCACACGTACGCTCCCCCTAAAGCGTTGTCGTACCCTCACCTGGACCCTAAAACGTCCCCGTCCCCTAACCCTAACCCTAGCCCGAACCCTAACCCTAACCCTGCCCCGAAGCCTGACCCTCACCCGTCCCCTAATCCTAACCCGTATGCTGACACTAACCCGCGTCCTCACACGTACGCTCCCCCTAAAGCGTTGTCGTACCCTCACCTGGACCCTAAACCGTCCCCGTCCCCTAACCCTAACCCTAGCCCGAACCCTAACCTTAACCCTGCCCCGAAGCCTGACCCTCACCCGTCCCCTAACCCTAACCCGTACGCTGACACTAACCCGCGCCCTCACACGTACGCTCCCCCTAAAGCGTTGTCGTACCCTCACCTGGACCCTAAACCGTCCCCGTCCCCTAACCCTAACCCTAGCCCGAACCCTAACCCTAACCCTGCCCCGAAGCCTGACCCTCACCCATCCCCTAATCCTAACCCGTACGCTGACACTAACCCGCGCCCTCACACGTACGCTCCCCCTAAAGCGTTGTCGTACCCTCACCTGGACCCTAAACCGTCCCCGTCCCCTAACCCTAACCCTAGCCCGAACCCTAACCCTAACCCTGCCCCGAAGCCTGACCCTCACCCGTCCCCTAATCCTAACCCGTACGCTGACACTAACCCGCGCCCTCACACGTACGCTCCCCCTAAAGCGTTGTCGTACCCTCACCTGGACCCTAAACCGTCCCCGTCCCCTAACCCTAACCCTAGCCCGAACCCTAACCCTAACCCTGCCCCGAAGCTAGACCCTCACCCGTCCCCTAATCCTAACCCGTACGCTGACACTAACCCGCGCCCTCACACGTACGCTCCCCCTAAAGCGTTGTCGCACCCTCACCTGGACCCTAAACCGTCCCTGTCCCCTAACCCTAACCCTAGCCCGAACCCTAACCCTAACCCTGCCCCGAAGCCTGACCCTCACCCGTCCCCTAATCCTAACCCGTACGCTGACACTAAGTCGCGCCCTCACACGTACGCTCCCCCTAAAGCGTTGTCGTACCCTCACCTGGACCCTAAACCGTCCCCGTCCCCTAACCCTAACCCTAGCCCGAACCCTAACCCTAACCCTTCCCCGAAGCCTGACCCTCACCCGTCCCCTAATCCTAACCCGTACGCTGACACTAACCCGCGCCCTCACACGTACGCTCCCCCTAAAGCGTTGTCGTACCCTCACCTGGACCCTAAACCGTCCCCGTCCCCTAACCCTAACCTAGCCCGAACCCTAACCCTAACCCTGCCCCGAAGCCTGACCCTCACCCGTCCCCTAATCCTAACCCGTACGCTGACACTAACCCGCGCCCTCACACGTACGCTCCCCCTAAAGCGTTGTCGTACCCTCACCTGGACCCTAAACCGTCCCCGTCCCCTAACCCTAACCCTAGCCCGAACCCTAACCCTAACCCTGCCCCGAAGCCTGACCCTCACCCGTCCCCTAATCCTAAACCGTACGCTGACACTAAACCGCGCCCTCACACGTACGCTCCCCCTAAAGCGTTGTCGTACCCTCACCTGGACCCTAAACCGTCCCCGTCCCCTAACCCTAACCCTAGCCCGAACCCTAACCCTAACACTGCCCCGAAGCCTGACCCTCACCCGTCCCCTAATCCTAACCCGTACGCTGACACTAACCCGCGCCCTCACACGTACGCTCCCCCTAAAGCGTTGTCGTACCCTCACCTGGACCCTAAACCGTCCCCGTCCCCTAACCCTAACCCTAGCCCGAACCCTAACACTAACCCTGCCCCGAAGCCTGACCCTCACCCGTCCCCTAATCCTAACCCGTACGCTGACACTAACCCGCGCCCTCACACGTACGCTCCCCCTAAAGCGTTGTCGTACCCTCACCTGGACCCTAAACCGTCCCCGTCCCCTAACCCTAACCCTAGCCCGAACCCTAACCCTAACCCTTCCCCGAAGCCTGACCCTCACCCGTCCCATAATCCTAACCCGTACGCTGACACTAACCCGCGCCCTCACACGTACGCTCCCCCTAAAGCGTTGTCGTACCCTCACCTGGACCCTAAACCGTCCCCGTCCCCTAACCCTAACCCTAGCCCGAACCCTAACCCTAACCCTGCCCCGAAGCCTGACCCTCACCCGTCCCCTAATCCTAACCCGTACGCTGACACTAACCCGCGCCCTCACACGTACGCTCCCCCTAAAGCGTTGTCGTACCCTCACCTGGACCCTAAACCGTCCCCGTCCCCTAACCCTAACCCTAGCCCGAACCCTAACCCTAACCCTGCCCCGAAGCCTGACCCTCACCCGTCCCCTAATCCTAACCCGTACGCTGACACTAACCCGCGCCCTCACACGTACGCTCCCCCTAAAACGTTGTCGTACCCTCACCTGGACCCTAAACCGTCCCCGTCCCCTAACCCTAACCCTAGCCCGAACCCTAACACTAACCCTGCCCCGAAGCCTGACCCTCACCCGTCCCCTAATCCTAACCCGTACGCTGACACTAACCCGCGCCCTCACACGTATGCTCCCCCTAAAGCGTTGTCGTACCCTCACCTGGACCCTAAACCGTCCCCGTCCCCTAACCCTAACCCTAGCCCGAACCCTAACCCTAACCCTTCCCCGAAGCCTGACCCTCACCCGTCCCCTAATCCTAACCCGTACGCTGACACTAACCCGCGCCCTCACACGTACGCTCCCCCTAAAGCGTTGTCGTACCCTCACCTGGACCCTAAACCGTCCCCGTCCCCTAACCCTAACCCTAGCCCGAACCCTAACCCTAACCCTTCCCCGAAGCCTGACCCTCACCCGTCGCCTAATCCTAACCCCTACGCTGACACTAACCCGAGCCCTCACACGTACGCTCCCCCTAAAGCGTTGTCGTACCCTCAACTGGACCCTAAACCGTCCCCGTCCCCTAAGCCTTACCCTAGCCACAACCCTAACCCTAACCCTTCCCTGAAGCCTGACTCTCAACCGTCCCCTAATCCTAAACCGTACCCTAACACTAACCCGCGCCCTCACAGCTACGCTCTCCATAAAGCGTTGTCGTACCCTCCCCTGGACCTAAACCGTCCCCGTCCCCTAACCCTAGGCCGAACCCTAACTCTTCCCCAAAGCCTGACCCTCACCCGTCCCCTAATCCTAACCCGTACGCTAACACTAACCTCCCCCCTCACACGTACTTTCCCCCTAAAGCGTTGTCGTACCCTCACCTGGACCCTAAACCGTCCCCATCCCCTAACCCTAACCCTAGCCCTAACCCTAACCCTAACACTTCCCCGAAGCCTGACTCTCACCTGTCCCCTAATCTTAACCCGTACTCTAACACTAACCTGCGCCCTCACACGTACACTCCCCATAAAGCGTTGTCGTGCCCTCACCTGAACCCTAAACCGTCCCCGTCCCCTAACCCTAACCCTAGCCCGAACCCTAAACCTAACCCTTCTCCGAAGCCTTACCCTCACCCGTCCCCTAATACTAAACCATACGCTAACACTAAACCGCGCCCTCACACGTACGCTCCCCCTAATGCATTGTCGTACCCTCACCTGTACCCTAAACCGTCCCCGACCCCTAACCCAAACCCTAGCCCGAACCCTAACCCTAAACCTTCCCCGAAGCCTGACCCTCACCCGTCCCCTAATCCTAACCCGTATGCTAACACTAACCCGCGCCCTCACATGTACGCTCCCCCTAAAGCGTTGTCGTACCCTCACCTGGACCCTAAACCGTCCCCGTCCCCTAACTCTAACCCTAGCCTGAACCCTAACTCTAACCCTTCCCCGAAGCCTGACCCTCACCCGTCCCCTAATCCTAACCCGTACGCTAACACTAACCCGCGCCCTCACAGCTACGCTCCCCATAAAGCGTTGTCGTACCCTCACCTGGACCCTAAACCGTCCCCGTCCCCTAACCCTAACCCTAGGCCGAACCCTAACACTTTCCCGAAGCCTGACCCTCACCCGGCCCCTAATCCTAACCCGTACACTAACACTAACCCACACCCTCACACGTACGCTCACCCTATAGTGTTGTCGTACCCTCACCTGGACCCTAAACCGTCCCCATCCCCTAACACTATCCCTAGCCCGAACCCTAATCCTAACACTTCCCCGAAACCTGACACTCACCCGTCCCCTAATCCCAAACAGTACGCTAACACTAACCCGCGCCCTCACACCTACGCTCCCCCTAATTCGTTGTCGTACCCTCACCTGGACCCTAAACCGTCCCCGTCCCCTAACCCTAACCCTAGCCCGAACCCTAACCCTAACACTTCCCCGAAGCCTGACCCTCACCCAGCCCCTAATCCTAACCCGTACGCTAACATTAACCCACGCCGTCACACGTACGCTCCCCCTAAAGCGTTGTTGTACCCTCACCTGGACCCTAAACCGTCCCCGTCCCCTAACCCTAACCCTAGCCCATACCCTAACGCTAACCCTTACCCGAAGCCTGACCCTCAACCGTCCCCTAATCCAAACCCGTACGCTAACACTAACCCGCACCCTCACACGTACGCTCCCCCTAAAACGTTGTCGTACCCTCACCTGGACCCTAAACCGTCTCCGTCCCCTAACCCTAACCCTAGCCCGAACCCTAACCCTAACCCTTCCCCGAAGCCTGACCCTCACCCGTCCCCTAATCCTAAACCGTACGCTAACACTAACCCGCGCCCTTACAGCTACACTCCCCATAGAGTGTTGTCGTACCCTCCCCTGGACCCTAAACCGTCCCCGTCCACTAACCCTAGGCCGAACCCTAACCCTTCCCCGAAGCCTGACCCTCACCCGTACCCTAATCCTAACGCGTACGCTAACACAAAACCACGCCCTCACACGTACGCTCCCCCTAAAGCGTTGTCATACCCTCACCTGGACCCTAAACCGTCCCGGTCCCCTAACCGTAACCCTAGCCCGAACCGTGACCCTAACCCTTCCCCGAAGCCTGACCCTCACCCGTCCCCTAATCCTAACCCGTACGCTAACACTAACCCGTGCCGTCACACGTAAGCTCCCCCTAATGCATTGTCGTACCCTCACCTGAACCCTAAACCGTCCCCGTCCCCTAACCCAAACCCTAGCCCGAACCCTAACCCTAACCCTTCCCCGAAGCCTGACCCTCACCCGTCCCCTAATCCTAACACGTACGCTAACACTAACCCACGCCCTCACACGTGCGCTCACCCTAGAGCGTAGTCGTACCCTCACCAGGACCCTAAACCTTCCCCATTCCCTAACACTAAACCTAGCCCGAACCCTAACCCTAAGCCTTCCCCGAAGCCTGACCCTCACCCGTCCCCTAATTGTAACCCGTACGCTAACACTAACCCGCGCCCTCACACGTTCGCTCCCCCTAAAGCATTGTCGTACCCTCACCTGGACGCTAAACCGTACCCGTCCTCTAACTCTAACCCTTCCCCGAAGCCTGATCCTCACCCGTCCCCTAATCCTAACCCGTACGCTAACAGTAACCCGCGCCCTCTCACGTATACTCCCCCGAAAGCGTTGTGGTACCCTCACCTGGACCCTAAACCGTCCCCTTCCCCTAACCCTAACCCTAGCCCGAACCCTAACCCTAACCCTTCCCCGAAACCTTACCCTCACCCGTCCCCTAATCCTAACCCATACGCTAACACTAACCCGCGCCCTCACACGTACGCTCCCCCTAAAGCGTTGTCGTACCCTCACCTGGACCCTAAACCGTTCCCGTCCCCTAACCCTAACCCTAGCCCGAACCCTAACCCTAAACCTTCCCCGAAGCCTGACCCTCACTCGTCCCCTAATCCTAACCCGTATGCTAACACTAACTCGCGCCCTCACACGTACGCTCCCCCTAAAGCGTTGTCGTACCCTCACCTGGACCCTAAACCGTCCCCGTCCCCTAACCCTAACCCTAGCCTGAACCCTAACCCTAACCCTTCCCCGAAGCCTGTCCCTCACCCGTCCCCTAATCCTAACCCGTACGCTAACACTAACCCACGCCCTCACAGCTACGCTCCCCATAAAGCGTTGTCGTACCCTCACCTGGACCCTAAACCGTCCCTGTCCCCTAACCCTAACCCTAGGCCGAACCCTAACCCTTCTCCGAAGCCTGACCATCACCCGGCCCCTGATCCTAAGCCGTTTGCTAACACTAACCCGCGCCCTCACACGTACGCTCCCCCTAAAGCGTTGTCGTACCCTCACCTGGACCCCAAACCTTCCCCATCCCCTAACCCTAACCCTAGCCCGAACCCTTACCCTATCCCTTACCCAAAGCCTTACCCTAACCCGTCCCCTAATCCTAACCCGTACGCTAACACTAACCCGTGCCCTCACACATACACTCACCCTAAACCGTTGTCGTACCCTAACCTGTCCCCTAAACCGTCCCCATCCTCTAACCCTAACCCTAACCCTTACCCAAAGCCTTACCCTAACCCGTCCCCTAATCCTAACCCGTACGCTAACACTAACCCATGCCTTCACACGTACGCTCACCCTCAACCATTGTCGTACCCTAACCTGTCCCCTAAACCGTCCCCGTCCCCTAACCCTAACCTGTCCCCTAAACCGTCCGCGTCCCCTAACCCTAACCCTAACCCGTCCCCTAACCCGTCCCCTTACCCGTCCCCTAATCCTAATCCGTACGCTAACACTATCCCATGCCCTCACACGTACGCTCACCCTAAACCATTGTCTTACCCTAACCTGTACCCTAAACCGTCCCTGTCCCCTAACCCTAACCCTAACCCTATCCCTTACCTGAAACCTTACCCTAACCCGTCCCCAAATCCTAACCCGTACGCTGACATTAACCCGTGCCCTCACACTTACGCTCACACTATACCATTGTCGTACCCTAACCTGTACCCTAAATCATCCCCTAACCCTAACCCTAACCCTTACCCGAAGCCTTACCCTAAGCCCTCTCCTAATCCTAACCCGTGCGCTAACACTAACCCGTTCCCTCACACGTATGGTCACCCTAAACCGTTGTCGTACCCTAACCTGTACCCTATACCGTCCCCGTCCCTTAACCCTAACCCTAACCCTTACCCGAAGCCTTACTCTAACCCGTCACCTAATCCTAGCCCATACGCTAACACTAACCCGTACCCTAACACGTACTCTCATCCTAAACCATTGTCGCACCCTAACCTGTACCGTAAACTGTCCCTCTCCCCTAACCCTAACCCTTACCTGAAGCCTTACCCTCACCCGTCCCCTAATCCTAACCCGTATGCTAACACTAAATCTTACCCTTACATGTACGCTATCCCTAAACCGTTGTCATACCCTAACCTGTACCCTAAACCGTCCCTGTTCCCTAACCGTAACCCTAACCCGAAGCATTACCCTAACACTTACCCTAATCCTAAATGGTACACTAACACTGACCTGTACCCTAACACTTTCGCTCACCCTAAACCATTGTCGCATCCTAAACCATACTCGTTCCCTAACCCTAACCTTAACCCTAACCCTAAACCCACTTATAGCACTATAGCTCAGGAAAATTAAAATAACAAGAAACAACCACCGCAAAGTTTAGGGCTGCTCTGTTTACAAGAGCCTCGACTACGGTACAAATTAAATATCCTTGAAAGAGAGAAATGGATAAAGAAGTTTTCGTACTTACTTACAATGGAATATCACTCAACAATGAAATCAATGTCGTCAGGCCCGTACAAGCATAATGAATGGATTTAGGTACGATGATTCAAAGGAAATAAGTCACACAGAAAAAGAAACTTATCATAAGATATCACTTATAGAGGGAATGTAAACTTGGCTACACATGAACTGAATTACAAAACAGAACAGAGTCTCACATTTAGAAAACAAACTTATGCTTTCTTAAGGGGAATGGTGAGTTGGGGTGCTGCGTAAAACCGGAGATTGAAATTAGCACAGATACTATTCCATAAGCCAAATATATAATAGACAAGATATACTCCTTGCTCAACGAATTAGACTCAACACCACCTATTCACCGCAGAGGAATATATCTGACAATAAGAATATTAAAACATATGTATCTATATGTCTCTGTAAGAGAATCAAGTGTGTGTAGAGCAGTATACACAGCCGTGAAAAATCAACTAAACCCCATTATTAAAATAAATTTCAAAAACAAAGACAGTGAAGGAGAGAAAGTTCTTAAATAATTCGTTCAGGGCTTGTGATGAAACTTGGATTTACCACATCTACACCCACAGCTGGGTGAGACATAAGGCAGGACATTTGGGGCTGAGAGGATTGGTGAGGTTCGGTGAGCAAATGCAGACCCTTTGAAGTAATACTGTATGCTACCCATTCCCTGGGTCCCAACTCTCCAGGTTTAAGGGATTCTTCCTACAGCTAAAACATGCATGGGAAACCCAGAGGATTGTACACCATGTGATCGGGCAACGTTTCTAAAACCCATCTCATTTTTTGTCCCCTGGTACACGGGTTCACCATTCCAGACGCTTTACTAAAAATCTCCCCACGTGGAGAGTCAGTGCCTTAAAACTCCTGTTTGGCACAGTTAGCAATTTCTGCGGAGGTTGAACGGGAATAGGGAGAACCAATGAGAGACTAGCTGGAGGTGTTTGGAAGGTCACATTTCACTCTAATTTCCCACCAGGAAGAGGAATTAACAAAAGGCTCAGCGTGCCGTGATGAAACAAGATTAGGGCCTGAAGCAATCCTGCAGTTCTGCGGCCAGCCCACAAGAAAGCGAGTTGAAGAAAGGACCTCAGGGGCACTGTAATTCATAAACCTGCAGAGTTATAAATGACAGCTATCGTCCAAAAATATATTGAGGTAAGGCTGCGAAGAGGACTTGAAAGCATGGCACAATTGCAGGAAATATATTTCAGGAGGTAGATGGAAACTGCATTTAAAGCATATGAAAAGCGGCAGAACTTTGACAATGATGCACTTGGCCAAAAAGGGCGTATGCGTTTTTTTCCTGAATACATTCAGGAAAAAACGCATACGCTCTTTTTGTCCAAATAAGCAAGCCTGCAACGGAGATCTGCACTACAATGAAGTCTCACTTCCCACCAGTCAAAAGGGCCATCTGAAAAAAGTGTAAAAACCAGAAAGGCAGGACAGGCCATGGAGAACTGGGAGCCTTGTTATGCTGATGGGCGGGATGTAAATGGCCAACAGCCACTCTGGAGAAGTGTATGGTGTTTCCTGAAACATCTAAAAAACAAAGCTACAGAGCCTAGGTTGCTTCCACTTATGGTCCTATAGCTTAGGAAAATTAAAATCAACAAGACACAGCCACCCCAAAGTTTAGGGCTGCTGTGTTTACAAGAACCTCGACTACGGTACAATTTAAATATCCCAGAAAGAGGAAAATGGATAAAGAAGTTGTGGTACTTATGTACAATGGAATATCACTCAGCAATGAAATCAATATCATCAGGCCCGTAGGAGCATAATGAGTGGATTTAGGTACGATGATTCTAAGGAAATAAGTCACACAGATAAAGAAACTTATCATAAGATATCACTTATAGAGGGAATGTAAACTTGGCTACACATGAACTGAATTACAAAACAGAACAGAGTCTCACATTTAGAAAACAAACATGTTTGCTTAAGGGGAAAGGTGAGTTGGGGTGCTGCATAAATCCAGAGATTGAAATGAGCACAGATACCGTTCCATAAGCCAAATATGTAATAGACAAGACCTACTCCTTGCTCAGCGAAGTGGACTCAACACCCCCTATTCACCGCAGAGGAATATATCTGACTAGTAAGAATCTTAAAATCTATGTATTTATATGTCTCCGTAAGAGAATCAAGTGTGTGTACAAACGCATAAACACAGCAGTGAAAATTAGCTCAACCCCATTATAAAAATAAACTTCAAAAACAAAACAGAAAGACAGTGAAAGAGAGAGAAATTCTTAAATAATTCGTTCAGGCTTGTGATGAAACCTGGATTTACCACATCTACACCCACAGCTGGGTGAGACATAAGGCTGGACACTTGGGGCTGAGAGAATTGGTGAGGTTCGGTGAGCAAATGCAGACCCTTTGAAGTAGTACTGCGTGCTACCCATTCCATGGGTCCCAACTCTCCAGGTTTAAGGGATTCTTCCTACAGCTAAAACATGCGTGGAAAACCCAGAGGATGGTCCACAGTGTGATCGGGCAAGGTTTCTAAAATGCATCTCATTATTCGTCCTCTGGTACTCAGGTTCGCCATTCCAGACGCTTTACTAACAATCTCCCCACTTGGAGAGTCAGTGCTTGTAACCTCCTGTTTGGCACACTCTGCAATTTCTGCGGAGGATGAACGGGAATAGGGAGAACCAATGAGAGACTAGCTGTAGTTGTTTGGACGGGCACATTTCACTCTAATTTCCCACCAAGAAGAAGAATTAACCAAAGGCTCAGCGTGCCACGCTGGAACCAGATTAGGGCCTGAAGCAATCCTGCCGTTTTGCGTCCAGCTCACAAAAAAGGGAGTTGGAAAAAGGAGCTCAGGGTCACTGCAATTCACAAACTTGCAGAGTTATAAAGGACAACTATCGTCCAAAAATATATTGAGGTAAGGCTGCGAAGAGGACTTGAAAGCAAAGCACAATTGCAGGAAACAGATTTCAGGAGGTAGATTGGAATTGCATTTAAAGCATATGAAAAGCGGCAGAACTTCGACAATGATGCACTTGGCCAAAAAATGCATATGCGTTTTTTCCTGAATATATCCAGGAAAAAACGCATACAGCCATTTTTGCCAACCAAGGAAGCGTGCAATGGAAATCCGCACTACAATGAAGTCTCACTTCCCACCGGTCAAATGGGCCATCTGAAAAAAGTGTAAAATCCAGAAAGGCAGGACAGGCCATGGAGAACTGGGAGCCTTGTTATGCTGATGGGCGGGATGTAAATTGCCAACAGCCACTGAGGAGAAGTGTATGGTGTTTCCTGAAACATCTAAAAAACAAAGCTACAGAGACTCGGGCACTTCCACTTTTGGTCCTATAGCTTAGGGAAATTAAAATCAAAAAGACACAGCCACCCCAAAGTTTAGGGCTGCTGTGTTTACAAGAACCTCGACAACGGAACAACTTAAATATCCCAGAAAGAGAAAAATGGATAAAGAAGTTGTGGTACTTACATACAATGGAATATCACTCCACAATGAAATCAATGTCATGAGGCCCGTAGCAGCATAATGGGTGGATTTAGGTTCGATGATTCTGAGTGAAATAAGTCACACAGAAAAAGAAACTAGTCATAAGATAACACTTATAGAGGGAATGTAAACTTGGCTACACATGAACTGAATTACAAAACAGAACAGAGTCTCACATTTAGAAAACCAACTTATGCTTGCTTAAGGGGAAAGGTGAGTTGGGGTGCTGCATAAATCCAGAGATTTAAATGAGCACAGATACCGTTCCATAAGCCAGTAATTGACAAGATATACTCCTTGTTCAACGAAGTGGACTCAACACCCCCTATTCACCGCAGAGGAATATATCTGACTAGTAAGAATCTTAAAACCTATGTATTTATATGTCTCCGTAAGAGAATCAAGTGTGCATCGAGCGGCATAAACACAGCAGTGCAAATCAGCTAAACCCCATTATAAAAATAAATTTCAAAATCAAAACACAAAGACAGTGAAAGAGAGAGAAATTCTTAAATAACTCGTTCAGGCTTGTGATGAAACCTGGATTTACCACATCTACACCCACAGCTGAGTGAGGCATAAGGCTGGACACTTGGGGCTGTGAGGATTGGTGAGGTTCGGTGAGCAAATGCAGACCCTTTGAAGTAGTACTGCGTGCTACCCATTCCATGGGTCCCAACCCTCCAGGTTTAAGGGATTCTTCCTACAGCTAAAACATGTGTGGGAAACCCAGAGGATGGTCCACAGTGTGATCGGGCAAGGTTTCTAAAACGCATCTCATTATTCGTCCTCTGGTACTCGGGTTCGCCATTCCAGACGCTTTACTAACAATCTCCCCACTTGGAGAGTCAGTGCTTGTAACCTCCTGTTTGGCACATCGTTTGGCAGCGATGCACTTGGCCAAAAAGGGCGTATGCGTTTTTTCCTGAGTATATTCAGGATAAAATGCATACACACTTTTTGGCCAACCAAGCAAGCGGGAAATTCAAATCTGCACTACAAAGAAGTCTCATCCTAACACGTACCCTAACCCTATCCCGCTACCGTACCCTAACCTGTACCTGAGACCGTACCCGTTCCCTAACCCTAACCCTTACCCTAAGCTGTACACGAACACTAACCCATATGCTAACATGTACCCTAACAGTAACACATAGCCATACACTAAACTTTATCCTAACCCTACCCCGTATCCTAACCCTTTCCCTAAACCGTACCATAACCCGTATCCTAATCCTAACCCATCCCCTAACACTAACCCATAACCTAACCCGTACCCTAATCCTAACCCATACACTAACACGTACCCTAACCTTAACCCGTTGTCATACCCTAACCTGCAACCTAATCTGTACCCATTCCCTAACCCTAACCCTTACACTATCCCGTACCATAATCCTAACCTGTACACTAACACTAAACCGTACCCTAACACTTACCCTACTCCTAACCCGTGGTCATACCCTAAACTGTACCCCAAACCATACCCGTCCCCTAACCCTAACCCTAAACCTTACCCTAAACCGTACCCTAATCCTAACCCGTACACTAACACTAAACTGTACCCTAACACGTACCCTAACCCTAACCCTTTGTTGTTCCCTATCCTGTACCCTAAACTGTACCCCTTCCTTAACACTAAACCTAACCCTAACCCGTACCTAACACTAACCCATACACTAAACCTAACCATAACCCTGAACGTAAACCGTACCTGAATCCTAACCCATACCCTAACACTAACCCATACCTTAACCCGTACCCTAACACTAAACCATAGCCATACCCTAAACTGTACCCTAACACTAACCCGTACCATAACCATAACCCTAAACCATACTCTAAGCCGTACAATAATCCTAACCCGTACCCTAACCCTAAACCTTACCCTAAACCCTAATCCTTACCCCTAGCTTAATTTTGTTTTTTTGTATTTAAAAAAATATTTTCTTGGGTTAAAACAAACTAGCAGAACAACAAAATAGAGGGCTTCGCTGGTGGTGCGGTGGTTAGAATCTGCTTGCTAATGCAGGGGACACAGGTTCGAGCCCTGGTCTGGGAGGATCCCACATGCCATGGAGCAACTAGGCCCATAAGCCACAACCAGTGAGCCCTCGCATCTGGAGCCTGTGCTCTGCAACAAGAGAGGCCGCAATAGTGAGAGGCCCGCGCACCGAGATCAAGAGTGGCCCCCCACTTGCCACAACTAGAGAAAGCCCTCACACGGAAACTCAGACCCAACACAACAAAAATAAATAAATAAATAATAAACTCCTACCCCCCCCAAAAAAAAGAACAACAAAATAAAACAGAAAGTAACCTGAGTGTCCCTCAAAAAGCTAAGTCTGAAATAGTTGGTACTTCTGTTCTATGGACTGTTATGTAGCCTATAAAAAGTGTGAGAGCTAAATCTGTTTTTCTACAGTGAGAAGCATGATATTCCAGATGTATAGAACACCTGGATAAAATGAGAAATCTACACATTATGCTGGTCGTTTCAGTAAATGGGAAAGGATGGCAAGTGGTAAAATATTATCTTTTCCTTTAATTTTTTAAATTTCACTTGTTACAAAGAACTTCAATTATAATTGTACTTTAAAAAAGTAACAATGGAAATTTAAAAGAAAAAATATATATTGTGTGTTCAGTTACGTTTCATAGAATTATGAAATGCTCCACCCTCTGGCCATTACCTGAAAAAACAGCTTTAAAACCTATGCTAATTGTCACTTCATATGAACAAGTCCTGCAGGGCTGTAAAGGAAACCTGCCTTCATCATGTCTTGCGGGAGGTAAAGGCCAAAGTATTTCAAAATGTGGCACATATTTCAAGAAAACCATTTGAAGAACTAAGCTGTAATAACCGTTTGAAAAATAAAAGGACATGCCTGAAAGCTCAATTTCAAAGGATTATGAGACACATGCAAATCCAACCACACAGAGGTATCAGCTCACACCATTCAGAATAACCATCAGGAAAGAAACTACAAACGATCAATGCTGAAGAGGTTGTGGAGAAATGCATACCCTTAATTTGAAGTGGGACGTAACCTGGTAAGAGTCACTAATGGGAACAGGGTGGAGGTGCCTTTAAAAGGTAAATATTGAGCTACTATATGATCCAGCAGGCCCACTCCTGGGCCTATAACATAAGAAGACAGAATTGGAAAGACACAGGCAGGCAAATCTGCACTGCAGCAGTATTACAATAGCCAAGACATGGAAGCAACCAAAAGTCCATCAACAGATGAGTGGACAAAGAGGAACTGTTACATGTAGAGATGGAATATTAGCTCGGGAAAAAAATGAAACAATGCCATTTGCAGCACCATAGATGAGTCTAGAGGTAACCATGCAACTTGTAGTAAGTGAGAAAGCGAAAGACACCTAACGTATATCACTTATAGGTGTTACCTGAAAATTGATAACAATGAAGATATTTCCACAGAGAAAGGCAATCACAGATTCATTGAACAAACTTATGGTTCCCCAAATCGAAAGGTGTGAGGATTGGATACATTACGATATTGGGGTTAACATAGATATAGAAACACATGTGAAATATATAATCACCAAAGACCTACGGAATACCAAGAGAAGACTACTCAACATTGTGTCATAACCTACCTGGGAAAAGGTTCCGAAGAAGAATAGATATATGTATGTGTGTGAAAGAACCACATCTTGCACACCTAGAACAAAAAAAAAAAAACATTGTAATCAAATTTGCTGCGATAAAAAATAAAAATTAAATTAAAAATATGAACAAGAAATAATGAGACATAAACCGAAAGGAATTTTTCCTGGCACATCCCATTCTAATTTTCAACCTAGAACAGGACTTCCATTAAGGCTCTGTTGCCCTGGTAACCAGATTTGGTAAAGGAGAAATGCTGCCGCCTTGTGACTGTTTCACACAACAGCAGCTTTAAACCAAGAGGTAATGGTCACTTAATATTCAAAATATGTGCAGCACTGTAAAGGACACCGGGCCTCAAAAATGTCCTGGGGTCGTAATCGACCAGAAAATTCAAAAGACGTCAACATTTCAAGAAGACAATGTCAAGAGGCATATTTTACGCACATTTTGTCTTTTCTTTTTTTTCTCTTTAAAATAAAAGGGAATTGAAAAATGCGCAACATCAGCAATGAATAAAGCCATGCAAATCCAATTACAGAAATGTTCACCTCACAGCCGTCAGAATGTTCTTCAGCAAAAAGTCTACAAAGAATAAATGCTGAAGGGGTTTCAGAGAACTGTGTACCCTCCAGCTGCTGGGGGGGATGTAAACTGGTAACAGCCAGTAGTGAGAACATAATGGAGGTGCGTTTAAGGGTAAAAATTGAGCTACCATGTGATCTGGTAGGTCCTTTGATGTGCCTATCACCTGAGCAGAGCAGAATGGAAAAGACACAGACTGGCAATCCTGCACTGCAGGAATATTTAACATAGCCAAGACTTGGAAGAAACCAAAATGTCCATCAACAGAAAAATGCACAAAGAGGAAGTGGTCCATGTAAACAATGGAATATAAGCCATGGAAAACAATGAAACAGTGCCGTTTGCACCACCATATAAGGACCTAGAGATAATCACTCAAATTAAAGAAAGAAAGTGAAAGACAGATATCCTATGACATCACTTCTAGGTGTTACCTAAAAGTTGATACTCATGAACTTATTTCCAAGAGAAGGAAAAGCATGGATTAAGAAAAAAAAATTATGTTTAACCAATGGAAAAGTGTAAGGAATGTGTGAATTAGGATATGAGGGTTAACAGACATGTACTAATACATATGAAATATATAATCACAAAATACCTATGGAATACCAAGAGAGGTCTAGGCAACACTCTGTAATAACCTACATGGTAAAGAATGCAAAGATAAATGACAGATACATTGATATAATGAACCAGATTCTGTACACCTAGGAGAAACAAAATATTTTTATCAAGTTTGCTCTGATAATTAATAAAAATTAAATTTATAAAACAAACAAGAAATAAGGAGATATAAGCTCTTGGGGATGTGCTCTGGCACATTCCACTCTAATTTGTAGCCTACTAACACGATTTCCAGGAAGGCTCTGCTGCCCAAAAACCCAGAGTTGGAAATGTAGAAATTCTGCTGCCTTGTGGCCGTTTTCCGCAAGAGCAGCGTTAAGCCCACAGCTAATGTTCTCTTAACATTCACAAGGACTCAGGGCTGCAAAGGACACCTGCCCTAAACAACTGTGCTGAGGTAGGGAATGGACAATAAAATTCAAAACTGGCAAATTTTTCAAGACGATAGTATGAAGAGGTAAGTTTGACTCACTCTCTTGTTTAAAAAAAGGAAAATGGGTGAAAGCTCAACCTCAGGAATTATTAGACTCATGCAAATCTAATGTACAAAAAGGTTTCAACTCACACCAGTCGACTGACCATCAGCAAAAGGTCTACAAACAATAAATTCTGAAGGGGTTTTAGAGAACTGTGTACCCTCTAGCTGCTGGTGAGATGTAACGTGGTAAGAGCCAATAATGAGAACAGAAAGGAGCTACGATTAAAAGTAAAAGTTGAGGTACCATTCGATGCAGCAGTCACACCACTGGGCCTCTCACCTGAGAAGACCAGAATCGAGAAGATGCGGGCTGCAAAAGCTGCACTGCAGCCTTATTCACAATAGCCAAGACAGTGAAGCCACCAAAATGTCCATCAACAGATGTATGGATGAAGAAGAAGTGGTCCACGTTCACAATAGAATATTAGCCATGGAAAACAATGAAACACTGCTATTTGAGGTGCCATAGATGAGCTTGGAGATAATCACAGAATATGAGGTAAGTCAGAAAGCAAAAGACCTATATCCTATGATATCACTTATAGGCGTTATCTAATAACTAACACAAATGAACATATTTCCACAGAGAAAGACACTCACAGACTTAGAAATTAAGTATGCTTATCTAAAAGGAAAGGTGGGCAGAATGGATAAATTAAGATTAACGTTACCATACGTATACAAATACATATAATAAACATATATCAAAAAGACGGACCATATAGCAAGGGAGGTCTATGGAACACTGTAATATTTTACATGGGAAGAGGATCTGAACATGAATAGACATATATATTGTACAAATGAACCAGATTGTGTACATCTGGACAAACAATATCTAATCATTACCCCGATTAAATAAATTTTAAAAACCAAGATGTAATGAGACATAAACTTATGGGCGTTCCTCCTGGCACATTCCATTCTAACTTAAAACCTAGGACCACGACTTCCAGAAAGGCTCGGCTGCCCTAGTACCCAGATTTGGGAAAGGACAAATGCTGCCTCCTTGTGGCCGTTTCCCACAACAACAGCTTTAAACCCAGTGATAATGGTCACTAAATATTCACCAAACTTGCAGTTCTGTAATGACATCTGCCCTCCAAAAAAATCCTGGGGTCGAATATCCACCAAAAATTCAAAAGAGGGCAACCTTCCAAGAAGACAGCTTCAAGAGATAGATTGTACTCACACTTGATTTTTAACAGAAAGGAAAAAGGCGTGGAAAATGATGAATTTTAGGAATTTTTAAAGTCATGCAAACCCAAATTACAAAAACCTATCAGGTCACAGCAGTCAGATTGGCCATTAGCAAAAATGCTGCAAACTATAAATGCTGAAGGGATTGTGGAGAAGTTCGTACCCTCGGCTCTAAGGGAGACATGGTAAGAGCCACTAATGAAAACACAATGGAGGTGCTTTGAAAAGGTAAACATTGAGCTACTAGTCAATCAGTCATACCCACTGCTGGGACTATCACCTGAGAAAATGAGAATCAAAAAGTCACAAGCTGGCAATCTTGCACTCCAGCAATATTTAATATAGCCAACACTTGGAAGCAACGAAAATGTCCCTCAACAGAGCAGTGCACCAAGAAGTGGTCCATATACAAAATGGAATATTATTCCGATAAAAATATAAATTAAATTAAAAAAACAAACAAAAGTAAGGAGACATCAGCCTTTGGGGGTTTATCCGGGCACATTCCACTCTAATTTATAACCGAGGAAGACCACCGGCCGGAAGCTCTGTTTCCCTAGTACCAGCATGGGGAACAAAGAAAGGCTGCCGCAATCTGGCCGTTACCTGCAAAAGCAGCTTTAAAGCCTGTGCTAATGGTCACTTCATGTGAACAAGTACTGCAGGGCTGTAAATGAAACCTGCCCTCAAAATGTTTTGAGGGAGGTAATGGCCAATAAATTTCAAAATGTAACACATACTTTAGAAAACACTTTGAAGAGCTAAGCTGTAATCACAGTTTGAAAAATAAAAAGGACATGACTTAAAGCTCAATTTCAAAGGATTATGAGTCATATGCAAATTCAACCACAAAGAGGTATCAGCTCACACCAGTCAGAATATCCATCAGCAAGAAAACTACAAACAATAAATGCTGAAGCCATAAAAAGAAACGAAATTGAGCTATTTGTAATGAGGTGGATAGACCTAGAGTCTGTCATACACAGTGAAGTAAGTCAGAAAGAGAGAGACAAATACCGTATGCTAACACATATACCTGGAATTTAAGGGAAAAAAATGTCATGAAGAACCTAGGGGTAAAACAGGAATAAAGACAGAGATCTACTAGAGAATGGACTTGAGGATATGGGGAGGGGGAAGGGTAAGCTGTGACAAAGGGAGAGAGAGGCATGGACATATATACACTACCAAACGTAAGGTAGATAGCTAGTGGGAAGCAGCAGCATGGCACAGGGAGATCAGCTCGGTGCTTTGTGACCGCCTGGAGGGGAGGGAGGGTGGGAGGGAGGGAGACGCAAGAGGGAAGTGATATGGGAACATATGTATATGTATAACTGATTCATTTTGTTGTAAAGCACAAGCTAGCACACCATTGTAAAGCAATTATACTTCAATAAAGATATTAAAAATAAATAAATAAATAAATGCTGAAGGTGTTGTGGAGAAATGCATACCCTCAACTTTAAGTGGGATGTAACCTGGAAAGAACCAATAATGAGCACAGAATCGTGGTGCATTTAAACGGTAAACCCCGAGATACCATATGATACAGGATGCCCACTCCTGGGCCTATAACATAAGAAGACAGAATTGTAAAGACACAGGCAGGCAAATGTGCAGTGCAGCAGTATTACAATAGCCAAGACATGGAGGCAACCAAAAAGTCCATCAACAGGTGAGTGGACAAAGAAGAACTGGTACATGTACAGATGGAATATTATCTAGGGAAAAAAATGAAACAATGCCATTTGCAGCACCGTAGATGATTCTAGAGGTAATCAGGCAAATTGTACTAAGTCAGACAGCAAAAGACACATATCCTATAATATCACTTATAGGTGTTAGCTAAAAATTGATACCAATGAAGATATTTCCACAGAGAAAGGCAATCACAGATTCATTAAACAAAGTTATGGTTCACCAAATGGAAAGGTGTGAGGATTGGATACATTACGATATTGGAGTTAACATAGATATAGAAACACATGTGAAATATATAATCACCAAAGACCTACGGAATACCAAGAGAAGACTACTCAACATTGTGTCACAAGCTACATGAGAAAACGATCTGAAGAAGTATAGATACATGTATATGTGTAAAAGAACCACATCTTACACACCTAGAACAAACAAAACATTTTAATCAAATTTGCTCTGATAAAAAATAAACATTAAAAAAAGAACAAGAAAAAAAAGAGAGAAAAAAAGGGAAAAAAAAGAACGAGAAGTAATGAGACATACACTTAAGGGGCTTTTTGCTGGCACATTGCATTCTAATTTACAACCAGAACACGACTTCCATTAAAGCTCTGTCATCACTAATAAAGCAGCTTTATAAGCAATGTTGAAGGTAGCTTAAAAGAATTCTCACTAATTATTGACAGTAACAAGAAAACAAACAAAAGTAAAAATCTCACGGCAAAAAGTATACATAGAGTAAGGGTAGTAGATCAAACACTTATTAAACTTCTGTAAAGAATAAAAGACAACAGTAGTATTTTTTTTAAAGAGAGGAGCCAAATAAATCAGAACTGAAAGAGATGATGTTACAAGAGCCACCACAGAAATACAAAGTATCCTAAGATACACACAGGGTAACTCAGGGCTCAGACTGGACAGAGCCCACTCTCCATTCCCCTGTACATGACTTACAGGAGCCTCAGGAACTGAGGAGGGAGTCCTTGAGGAGAGGCACAAGATAGAAGATGTTAGGCATTAACATGACTGCATTCATTTTAAACGTGCCTGAACTACATTCACATGAGATGATTTTGTCCTGTTTGTACATCAGCACCTCTAGTCGGAACTGCAGATCTTTGGTTTCACCACCTCTATGACAGCATTAGCTTCACCTGCTGTGGACCGTCTCCTATAGGATTTCTAGAACCACAAAACATCGAAGCTTCACAGGACCCAGAGTCTGTGCGACTCCACTCAGAGTCTCAACTGCATTCAGAGACTCAGAGTCTCAACAGAGACTCCACTCTTGGAGGACACACACAAAGTAGTGTGCACATCGGGACCCAGGGGAAGGAGCAGTCACCCCGTAGGTGAATGATCATACCTAGCTACTAGTTTTAGAGGGTCTCCTGCAGAGGTGGGGTGTGGCTGCGGCTCACCATGGGGACAACGACACTGACAGCAGAAGTTCTGGGAAATACTCCTTGGCGTGAACTCTCCCAGAGTCCACCATTAGCCCCACCAAGAGCAAGGTAGGCTCCAGTGCTGGGTCGCCTCAGTCCAAACAACCAACAGGGAGGGAACCCAGCCCCATGCATCAGCAGACAAGTGGATTAAACTTTTTATTAAACTTTTATTTAATCCACAGACAAGCAGATTAAAGCTCTGCCCACCAGAACAACACCCAGCTCTACCCACCACCAGTCCCTCGCATAAGGAAGCTTGCACAAGCCTCTCAGATAGACTCAATCACTGGAGAGCAGACAGCAGAAGCAAGAAGAACTACAATTCTGCAGCCTGTGGAAGGAAAACCACATTCACAGAAAGATAGAGAAAATGAAAAGGCAGAGGACTTTATACCAGATCAAGGAACAAGATAAATCCTCAGAAAAACAACGAAATGAAGTGGGGATAGGTAACCTTCCAGTAAAAGAATTCAGAATAATGATAGTGAAGATGATCCAAGACCTTAGAAAAATAATGGAGGCAAAGATCGAGAAGATGCAAGAAATGCTTAACAAAGACCTAGAAGAATTAAGGAACAAACACCTAGAAGAATTAAAGAACAAACAAACAGAGATGAACAATACAATAACTGAAATGAAAAATACACTAGAAGGAATCAGTAGCAGAATAACTGTGACAGAAGAACGGATAAGTGACCTGGAAGACAGAAAGGTGGAAATCACTGCCATGGAACAAAATAAAGAAAAAGAATGAAAATAAATGAAGACAACCTAAGAGACTTCTGGGACAACATTAAATGCAACAACATTCGCATTATAGGGGTCCCAGATGGAGAACAGAGAGAGAAAGGACTCGAGAAAATATCTGAAGAGATTATAGTTGAAAACTTCCCTAGCATGGGAAAAGAAATAGCCACCGAAGTCCACAAAGCGCAGAGAGTCCCAGGCAGGATAAACCAAAGGAGAAAAATGCGGAGACACACAGTAATCAAATTGAAAAAATTAAAGACAAAGAAAAATTATTGAAAGCAACAAGGGAAAAATGACAACATACAACGGAATTCCCATAAGGTTAACAGCTGATTTCTCAGCAGAAAATCTACAAGCCAGAAGGGAGTGGCATGATAAATTTAACGTGATGAAAGGGAAGAACCTACCACCAAGAGTACTCCACCCAGCAAGTATCTCATTCAGATTTGATGGAGAAATCAAAAGCTTTACAGACAAGCAAAAGCTAAGAGAATTCAGCACCACGAAACCAGCTCTACAACAAATGCTAAAGGAACTTCTCTAAGTGGGAAACACAAGAGAAGAAAAGGACCCACTAAGACAAACCCATAACAATTAAGAAAATAATAATAGGAACATACATATTGATAATTACCTTAAACGTGAATGGATTAAATGCTCCAACCAAATGACACAGGCTCACTGAATGGATACAAAAACAAGATCCATATATATGCTGTCTACAAGAGACCCATTTCAGACCTAGGGACACATACAGACTGAAAGTGAGAGGATGGAAAAATATATTCCATGCAAATGAAAATCAAAAGAAAGCTGGAGTAGCAATACTCATATCAGATAAAATAGATTTTAAAATAAAGAATGTTACAAGAGACAAGGAAGGACACTACATAATGATCAAGGGATCAATCCAAGATATAACAATTATAAATATATATGTACCCAACACAGGAACACCTCAATACATAAGGCAACTGCTAACAGCTATAAAAGAGGAAATCAACAGTAACACAATAATAGCAAGGGACTTTAACACCTCACTTACACCAATGGAGATCATCCAGACAGAAAATTAATAAGGAAACACAAGCTTTAAATGACACAATAGACCAGATAGATTTAATGGATATTTATAGGACATTCCATCCAAAAACAGCAGACTACAAGTTCTTCTCAATGGCACACGGAACATTCTCTGGGATAGATCACATCTTGGGTCACAAATAAAGCCTCAGTAAATTTAAGAAAACTGAAATCATATCAAGCAGCTGTTCCGACCACAATGCTATGAGATTAGAAATCAATTACAGGGAAAATAACGTAAAAAACAAACACATGGAGGCTAAACAATACATTTCTAAATAAGCAAGAGATCACTGAGGAAATCAAAGAGGAAATCAAAAAATACCTAGAGACAAATGACAACAAAAACACGATGATCCAAAACCTATGGGATGCAGCAAAAACAGTTCTAAGAGGGAAGTTTATAGCAATAAAAGCCTACCTCAAGAAACCAGAAAAATCTCAAATAAACAATCTAACCCTACACCTAAAGGAACTAGAGAATGAAGAACAAAACCCAAAGTTAATAGAAGGAAAGAAATCATAAAGATCAGAGCAGAAATAAATGAAATAAAAACAATAGCAAAGATCAATAAAACTAAAAGCTGGTTCTTTGAGAAGATAAACAAAAATGATAAACCTTTAGCCAGACTCAAGTAAAAGAGGGAGAGGACTCAAATCAATAAAATTAGAAATGAAACAGGAGAAGTTGTAACAGACACCACAGAAATACAAAGCATCCTAAGAGACCTCTACAAGCAACTCTATGCCAATAAAATGGACAACCTGGAAGAAATGGACAAATTCTTAGAAAGGTATAACCTTCCAAGACTGAACCGGGAAGAAATAGAAAATATGAACAGACAAATCACAAGTAATGAAATTGAAAGTGTGATTAAAAATCTTCCAACAAACAAAAGTCCAGAACGAGATGGCATCAGAGGTGAATTCTATCAAACATTTAGACAAGAGCTAACACCCAATCTTCTCAAACTCTTCAGAACTTTTCAGGGGAAGGAACACTCCCAAACTCATTATATGAGGCCACAATCACCCTTATACCAAAACCAGACAAAGATACTACAGAAAAAGAAAATTAGAGACCAATATCACTGATTAATATAGATGTAAAAATCCTCAACAAAATACTAGGAAACAGAATTAAACAACACATTAAAAGGATCATGCACCATGATCAGGTGGGGTTTATCCCAGGGATGCAAGAATTCTTCAATATACACAAATCAATCAATGTGATACACCATATTAACAAATTGTAGAATAAAAATATGATCATCCCAATAGATGCAGGAAAAGCTTTTGACAAAATTCAACACCAATTTATGATTAAAGGTCTCCAAAAAGTGGGCATAGAGGGAATCTACCTCAACATAATAAAGGCAGTATATGACAAACCCACAGCAAACATCATTCTCAATAGTGAAAAACTACAAGCATTTCCTCTAAGATCAGGAACAAGACAAGGATGTCCACTCTCACCACTATTACTCAACATAGTTTTTGGAAGTCCTAGACACAGTAATCAGAGAAGAAAAAGAAATAAAAGGAATACAAATTGGAAAAGAAGAAGTAAAATTGTCACTGTTTGCAAATGACACGATACTACACATAGTGAATCCTAAAGATGCCACCAGAAAACTACCAGAGCTAATCAATGAATTTGGTAAAGTTGCAGGATACAAAATTAATGCACAGAAATCTCTTGCATTCCTATACACTAACAATGAAAGATCAGAAAGAGAAATTAAGGAAACAATCTCATTCACCATTGCAACAAAAAGAATAAAATACGGAGGAATGAACCTACATAAGGAGGTAAAAGACCTGTACTCAGAAAACTATAAGACACTGCTGAAAGAAATCAAAGATGATATAAACATATGGAGGTATAAACCATGTTCTTGGATTAGCAGAATCAATATTGTGAAAATGACTATAGTACCCAAAGCAAGCTACAGATTCAATGCAATCCCTATCAAATACCACCGGCATTTTCTACAGAACTAGAACAAAAAAATCTTAAAATTTGTATGGAGACACAAAAGGCCCCGAATAGCCAAAGCAGTGTTGAGGGAAATTAAAAGAGCTGGAGGAATCAGACTTCCTAACTTCAGACTATACTACAAAGTTACATTAATCAAGACTATATGGTACTGGCACAAAAACAGAAATATAGATCAATTGAACAAGATAGAAAGCCCAGAGATAAACCTACGTACCTATGGCTAACTCATCTATGACAAAGGAGGCAAAGATATACAATGAAGAAAAGACAGTCTCTTCAGTAAGTGGTGCTGGGAAAACTGGACAACTACACGTGAAAGAATGAAATTAGAACACTCCATAACACCATACACAAAAATAAACTCAAAATGAATTAGAGATCTAAATTTTAGACCAGACACTATAAAATTATTAGAGGAAAACATAGGCAGAACACTCTATGACATAAATCACAGCAAGATCCTTTTTGACCCACCTCCTAGAGAAGTGGAAATAAAAACAAAAATAAACAAATGGGACCTAATGAAACTTCAAAGCTTTTGCACAGCAAAGGAAAACATAAACAAGACGAAAATACAACCCTCAGAATGGGAGAAAATGTTTTCAAATGAAGGAAATGACAAAAGATTAATCTCCAAAATTTACAAGCAGCTCGTGTAGCTCAATATCACAAAAACAAACAACACAATCCAAAAATGGGCAGAAGACCTAAATAGACATTTCTCCAAAGGAGATATACAGATTGCCAATAAACACATGAAAGAATGCTGAACATCACTAATCATTAGAGAAATGCAAATCAAAACTACAGTGAGGTATCAACTCCCAGCAGTCAGAATGGCAATCATCAAAAAATCTACAAACAATAAATGCTGGAGAGGCATTTACTGGAGAAAAGGGAACGTTCTTGCACTGTTGCTGGGAATGTAAATTGCTATACCCACTAGGGATAACAGTATAGAGGTTCCTGAAAAAACTAAAAATAGAAGTACCATACGACCCAGCAATCCAACTACTGGGCATTTGCCCTGAGAAAACCATAATTCAAAAAGAGTTATATACAACAATGTTCATTGCAGTTCTACTTACAATAGCCAGGACATGGAAGCAACCTAAGTGTCCATCGACAGATAAATGGATAAAGAATATCTGGCACATATATAAATGGAATATTACTCAGCCATAAAAAGAAACAAAACTGAGTTATTTGTAGTGAGGGGGATGGACTTAGAGTCTGTCCTACACAGTGAAGTAAGTCAGAAAGAGAAAAATAAATACCGTGTGCTAACAGAGATATATGGAATCTAAAGAAAAAAGTTTATGAAGAACCTAGGGGCAGGACAGGATTAAGGACACAGACATAGAGAAAGGACTTGAGGACACGGGGAGGGGGAAGGGTAAGCTGGGACGAAGTGAGAGAGTGCCATGGACATATATACATTACCAAATGTAACATCAATAGCTACTGGGAAGCAGCCACATAGCACAGGGAGATCAGCTCGGTGCTTTGCGACCACCTAAAGGGGTGGGATGTGGAGGGTGGGAGGGAGATGTAAGAGGGAGGGGATATGGTGATATATGTATATGTATAATTGATTCACTTTGTTATACAGCAGAAACTAACACTCCATTGTAAAGCAATTATACTCCAATAAAGGTGTAAAAGGAAAATAAAAAAGAAAGAAGCCCAGAGATAAACCTACACACCTATGGCCAACTAATCTATGACAAAGTAGGCAAGACTATACAATGGAGAAAAGACAGTGTCTTCAATCAGTGGTGCTGGGAAAAATGGACAGCTACATGTAAAAGAATGAAATTAGAACACCCCCTAACACCATACACAAAAATAAATTCAAAATGGATTAGAGACCTTAATGTAAGACCGGACAGTATAAAACTCTTAGAGGAAAACATAGGAAGAATACTCTAACATAAATCACAGCAAGATCTTTTTTGATCCACCTCCTAGAGTAATGACATAAAAAAGAAAACTAAACAAATGGGACCTAATGAAACGTAAAAGCTTTTGCAAAGCAATAGAAACTACAAACACAAAAAGACAACCCTCAGAATGGGAGAATATATTTGCAACTGAATCAATGGACAAAGGATTAATCTCCAATATATATAAACAGCTGATGCAGCTCAATATTAAAAAAACAAACAACCCAATACAAAAATGGGCAGAAGATCTAAATAGACATTTCTTCCAAAAAGATGTAGAGATGGCCAAGGAGCACATGAAAAGCTGCTCTACATCACTAATTATTAGAGAAATGCAAATCAAAACTACAATGAGGTATCACCTCACACCTGTTAGAATGGGCATCATCAGAAAATCTACAAACAACAAATGCTGGAGAGGGTGTGGAGAAAAGGAACCCTCTTCCACGATTGGTGGGAATGTAAATTGATAGTCACTATGGAGAACAGTATGGAGGTTCCTTAAAAAACTAAAAATAGAATTACTATATGATCCAGCAACCCACTACTGGGCATATACCCAGAGAAAACCATAAATCAAAAAGACACATTCACCACAATGTTCATTGCAGCACTATTTACAATAGCCAGGTAATGGAAGCAACCTAAATGCCCACAGACAGACGAATGGATAAAGATGTGGTACATATATAAAATGGACTATTAGCCATAAAAAGGAATGAAATTGGGTCATTTGTAGAGACGTCGATGGATCTAGAGACTGTCATACAGAGTGAAGTAAGTCAGAGAGAGAAAAACAAATATTGTATATTAACGCATATATGTGGAACCTAGAAAAATGGTACAGATGAACCGGTTTGAAGGGCAGAAATAGAGACACAGATGTAGAGAACAAATGTATGGACACAAAGAGGGGAAAGCCATTGGGGGGGGGTGGCGGTGGGAGGAGTTGGGAGATTGGGATTGACATGTATACATTTATATGTATAAAATAGATAACCAATAAGAACCTGCTGTATAAAAAATAAATAAAATAAAATGAAAAATAAAATTTTTTAAAAAACGGAAAAAAGTTATTCCCTTCACATACATGTATTTATATGAATGAATTATTTCCATGCTTACATCCATAAGTACAAAAAAGAGGAATAAAACCTACCTTGAAACAAAAAAGAAAAAAACAAAACAGAACCCACCAGTTATACAGATGAAAACCCTATCAGGGCACTTGCTTCAGTGGTAGACAATTCTGAAGTTGGTCAGAGGTGGGGAATCATCTCGCATGCAGCCAGCAGCCCCCCCGCAAGGAGTGTCCTCATTACAAGCCTGGGGGACCGTGCCGAGGCATCTGTGAGTAAACGTGAGATGAGCCCCAGGCCAGCTGCTGCTGAACTATTCCCAACCTTCCCAGGTAAAACACCTGAATATGTACAAGGAATTGAAAGCCTAGAGGAAGAGCCATGGAGCCACACGAGTGACAGCTTGCCAGCCGACTTGGTGCCTGCAGGCCAGCCAGGATGGTACTGGCCCTGGGTGCTCTTCTGGAAGATTTCCATTTCCCTGCCTGAGATACCCGTCCTGTCCCTGCCCCCACTGCTTTTTTCCTTCCTCACCTCTGCCCAGGGAGAAATTCCAGCAGCAGGTATGGGTGACACATCCTCTTCCTTAGCAGGTGGCAGCCTGGCAACTGCTGCAGAAAGTCCAGCAGAGCCCCACTCACACTGGGCCACCCACAAAGCTGTGGCCTCTCACTCCCTCCCACCAGCCCAGCCCCGAGACTGCTGACAGGGCAGAGAAAATGGCGTCAGGCATGGCTGCAGGGGCTCTTGCTGCCTGGAGTGGTATTTATATTGATCTCAACCCAGGCATACCTGGGGAGGGCTGGCCGGCACGGTAAGGCTGCCCAGGTCAGCCAATCATCACCCCTCAGGGGCTCACAGTTGCAGAAAATGGAACTTGCTGAACCGGCCAGGTCCAAGGAACAGGTGTGGGCTCCTGAGAGTCAAGATAGACAAGGGGCTGCAGCTTTGGCTTGTTTTCTAATCATTTTATCTGGCCCATGAGTGGGAGACAACTTCAAGAAAACACTCTCCTAATGAGAGGAACCCAGGAGTCAGGGAGAGGAGGGGTGGGTGGTGGTTGGAGACAGAGGCCTGGTGCCCCAGGTGCAGTGGAAGTCTCTGGAAGACCAGGTGGAGGGAGGCCATACAGAGTGATGCCCAGGGTCACAGACCTGTCGCAGCTGCTGTTTGTTAGTTCAAGTCCTGCTCTGAGGTGCTCTGTGTCAGCTCTGAGTGACAGGTGAGCTGGGGGTGCTCTGCAATGAGGGCTATGTGCATGGTTCCTGTGTGCCCAGCCCTGCCACGGTACCTGCAAGGGTAGCTCTGTATCCGGGGATTGGTCTGACCACGAGAGCCCCATGGGCTGCTGGGGACCTGGTAAAGGATGTCAAGACAGTCAGTGAAGCCACTGAGGATATACCTCCAGTTGCTCCTAATTCCTACACCCTGCTGGTCATTCTACCAACCACCAGGACATGGTATTCTGTATTAGTCTTCAATGATGCCTTCTTTTGTATTCCATTAGTCCCAGAGTCACAAGAAATTTTGGCTTGTGAGTGGCAGGACTCAACATACAACTAAAACAATACTTCCGGGCCGTCTTGCCCCAAGGGTGCAAAAATTCCCACACCGTCTTTGGGGAAAGCTTAGGTAAAGACCTAAAAGTTCTACCTCTGGAAAAGGAAACCCTCCTTCAATACGCAGACGACATTCTGATCGCCAGCCCTACTAAGGAGGCCTCTGAACTACCAAGCCAATAAAGGATAGAAGTCGTCCAAAAAGAAGCTCAAATATCACAGACTGCGGTGACCTGCCTGGGCTTAATTCTCACAGAAGGTCGGAGAAGCCCATCCCAGGAAAGGGAAGAAACCATTTTCAGCCTTACCCCTTTCTAAAACTAGAAGACAGCTTAGGGGTTCCTGGGGAGGCCAGGGTTTGCTGCTTCTGGATCCCTAACTATAGTCTACTAGCTGGGCCTCTATATGAAACACTGAAAGGAAAAGATGATGATCCTTTTGAATAGAATCCAGAAGTGGCCTTTCAAGAATGGAAAGAGCAGTCAATTCAGACCCTTGCCCTGGAACTCCCTAATTTAGCTAAACCCTTTGACCTTTACATTCCCGGTGAAAGGTGAATCGCCATTGGAGAATTAGTGCAAAAACTGGGACCACTTGAAATGGAACAATGCAAGAATGCCATCCAGGTAGGATAAACTACGGTCACCAAGGGGCTTGGCCCACTGCCACATCTGGCCAAGATACTGGCGGTATCTAAAAACCTGGAAATCAGCAGCCCAAAAGGCCACCTCCCTCCTAAGGGAAAAGGACCCCACGTGGTGATCCTAACCACCAACCATGCCCTGAAGTTGCAGGGTTCGCTCCGTTGGCACACCGACCTCGAGTGAGGAGGCCTTCCAACTCCAACATCCAGAGAGATAACCGGGGGCAACAGGGCACCATGACGACTCGTGTGAACATCACTTGACCTGGAGTTTCTCTCATAAAACAACAAGAGTGTGTCCCAAAAGAGTAGACTACTGCTTGCAGGACTTACTGCACCCAGAGGGGAGCTAATAATCTTGGCGGGGGAACCATATATCACACTGTCACCATAGAAAAGCCTACAGACACCATGATGATGGTGGCCAATAAGACCGGCTGGACTCCTGTTTACTTCAAAAGGCTGTTGACTCAGTGGCCATCATGGTCCTTGATCACCACTGACCCTGGACTGTCTGGGAGTTGAGTGGGCAGGGCTCTGACACCTGGTGCTGTTTGTACGTTAATTCAGGGGCCTAATTGAAGAAAGCACAGACTACTGGTCAGAGCATCTAGGCTGGCAGAAACAGTCAGCCTAAGGTGGCCGAACAAATGTGGGGCGGGGTGAAACCGGCCCCCACAGCGTCTCTGCACATCTCTTTCCTGGACCCTTAAAGGTCATTAGAATCTATAACACTTCCAATGCTGGTGCTCAGGTGGACAAGCAAGGAGGCAGGGGGCCTGGGGACAATCAACGTCACCTGGAGGCTGCTGGGGAGAAGTTCTGACCCTCGCCCCTGGGTATGAGGGCTCCCAACTCAGCACTCAGCAGTTACAGAAGAAGGGTCTGCACCCTCAGAACTCCAAGAATGAGGAACGGGACAAAAGGCAGAGGAGGAGTTTGTCCCCAGCAAAGCCCATTAAAAATCCCTGGGAGATAAAAATAGAATCTGTGCAATAAAGTCAAGTCTAACTTTTTTATCCTTTGTGCTTTGTCTAATTTCACGTACTCCTAGGGTCTCGCATGCAGAGGTTCCACACCCGGCACTTCAGACCAGATTTTCTAGTGCAGAATGGCTGGGTCGACACTTCAGCTCCTGGGGCCCAGTGCAGACTCCACGATATAGAGCCTGAGCTGCAGCCAACCCAGCCCTTGAAAGCTGTGTCCCCTCCCTCCCAATGACTCTGACAGGATCTCTACACAGCAGCCCAGCCCACAGCCCACGGGGTAGTGCATGCTCTCACCTCTCCATTCTCTGATCAAAATATAAAGTTTCCTTTGCTTGTGAACCAAACTCAGTCTCGATCTGTTGGCCCCAATGACACTGGGCAGGGGGACACTTGTTGGGGTCCACTCTGGAGGATCAGTAACAGAAATTGAGACTATTGTAACCTCAATGAACAGATGTGTGAGCCAAACTGTAGTTAACATAGAACAGTGTATAAGGCTCGGGTAAAATAAGATGTTTCTAACACTTCCATTTGATATTTCCATCACTTTATTATAAGCAAGTTCAGTGAAAGGGTTTGTCTTATTTGTCAGGTCAATATTAGAGAAACGAAGTGATTTCTTTCCAAGGATGTACATCTAATAATCTTGGTTAAAGCTTCAATCTTGTTTTAAATGCTTTTCCATTGAAAATGATACCTCTCTTTCAGCGCCCCCATTTCTGAGAAGTATAAAATCTTATAATTTATTATTACCAAAGGGGAAAGGTGGGAGGAGGGATAAATTAACAGTTTGGGATTAACACATACACACTGCTATGTATAAAATAGATCATCAACAAGGAACTACTATATAGCACAGGGAACTACACTCAACATTTTGCAATAACCTATAAGGGGAAATAATCTGAAAAAGAATAGATATTTTTATTGACATCATCTATCAATGACAGTTAAAGTGTAGCCTAAGGGAAGCTGGTGGTGAGTGCTTCTGACCCTGAAGACTTCAATCATCTAAAGTTTGGACTCTGCCTACTTCCCAAGGCCCTTAATGAACATATGTGTAGCCGTAGCTTAAAAACTTCCCCAGTTTGGGTTTCGGGGAGACACTGATTTTGAAAAAGCCCTGGTGTTCTCCTTACATGAATGGGACTCTTCCTACTGCTAAAACATGTCTGTCACACCCAGAGGATGGTATACCATCTGATCGGGAAGAGTTTGGAAAAGGCATCTCATCTCCTCATCTCCTGGTGCTCGGGTTCACCCCTCCAGCGTCTTTACTAACAGTCTCCCCACTTGGAGATGTCAGCACTGTCAACATCCTGTTGCGTACAGTTTGGAATTTGTCCAGAGGATGAAGCGGAAGGATGAGGAACAATGAGAGACAAGTCCTAGGTGTTCAGACAGGCACATGTCACTCTAATTTCCAATCAGGAAGACGAATTGACCAAAGGCTAGGGTTGCCCATGGAAACAGTATAGGGCTTGAGGAAATCCCGCTGCTTTGTGGCCAGTTCCCATAAACACAAGTTGAACAATGGAACTCAGGGGCAGTAAAATTCACAAAACTGCAGAGTTGAAAATATCCATCACTGAAAAATGTCTTGAGGAAAGTCAGAGAAAAGGACTTGTAAGCAAGGGAGAATGGCAGGAAAGGGATTTGAGGAGGTAGAAAGGACTCGCCATTAAGCACAAGAAAAGGAGCTGAACATTGCCAACATTGCAGTTGGCCAAAAAGGGTGTATGCGTTTTTTTCTGTATATATTCAAGAAAAGGGCATACACTTTTTTAGCCAACCAAACAGGTGGGCACTGGAAGTCAATACTACAAAAGATATCACTTCGCATCAGTCAGAAGAGCCATCCTCATAAAGCGTAAACAACAGAAATGCAGGACAGGGCAACGAGAAGAGGGAGCCCTGTGAGACTTATAGTGGAAATGTATATTGCCAACGGCCATTCTGGAGAAGTGTATTGTGTTTACTAAAGCATCTAAAAAATGAGCTACAGAGCATAGGGCACTTGCACTCATGGGCGTATATCTTGGGAAAAACAAAAATCGAGAGGACACAGGTACCCCAATGTTTACCCCCTCTCTGTTTAAAAGATCCTCGACTAGGATATAACTTAAATGTCTCTGGAGGGAAAAAATGGATAGAGATGTGGTACTTAGGTAGAGTGGAATATTATTCAGCCTGGAAATCAATGAAATATGGCCAGTTGTAACAACTCCGGAGGAGTTACGTATGATCATTCTAAGTGACAGAATTCAAAAAGAAAAAGACACATATCATAAGATATCACTTAAAGGTGGAATCCAAAATGGCTACACATGAAATAAATTACAAAACAAAAACATAGTCAAATATGTAGAAAACACGCATAAGGCTGCTAAACGGGAAAGGTGGGGAGGGGTGAGGCATCATCCAGGAGGTTGAAATTAGCAAAGATACCATTCCAAATACCAAACTGATAATCAACAAGGCCTACACGGTAGCTAAAAGAACTGCACTCAGCACACTCAAGTCACCGGAAAAGAATATATACGACTGGTAAGAATCTGAAAAAGAATTTATTGATGTCTCTCTGTACGTGAATCAAGTGGATGTACAGCAGCAAGAAACAGAGCTTTGAAAATCAGCTGTAACCAATATAGTAATAAATTGAAAAAAATAAACGACAGAGAGACAGAGAAAACCTCTTACAACTTTTCCTCAGGGACGGTGATGCAACATGGATTGAACACATCTAGACCCACAGCAGGATGAGACATAAGGCTGGAAACTGTTTGCGCTAAGAGAAATGTGAGGTTGGGTGAGGAAATGCACACCCTTTAAAGTAATACTACCTGGTACCCATTCAATGGGTCCCAAATCTGCAGGTTCAAGGGATCTTCCTACAGGTAAAACATGCATGGAAAACCCAGAGGACTGTACACCATGTGATCGGGAGATGTGTCTAAAATGCACCTCATTTATCCTCTCCTGGTGCTCCTGTTCACCATTCCAGCCACGTTACTTAGAATCTCCCCACTTGGAGAATCAGCACATTTAAACTTCTGTTTCACACATTTTGCAAATTGTGAGGAGGATGAACGGGAAGAGGGGGAACCAATGAGAGAATAGTTGTAGGGGTTTGGACGGGCACATATCACTCTAATTTCCCATTAAGAATAAGAATTAAAGAAAGGCTCAGCCTGCCTCGCCGGAGCCAAAATAGGGCCTGAAGCAATCCTGCGGGTTTGAGGCCAGCTCACAAAAGAGCAACTTAAAAAATGGAGCTCAGGGTCACTGCAATTCACAAACCTGCAGAGTTATAAATGAAAACTAACGTCCAAAAATATGTTGAGGTAAGGCAAAGAAGAGGATCTGAATGCAAGACAGAATTGCAAGAAACAGATTTCAAGAGATAGATTGGACTCGTCTTTCACGCACATGAAAAGCGGCAGAATTTCGACAATGATGCAGTTGGCCCAAAAGGGCGTATGCGTTTTTTCCTGATTATATCCAGGAAAAAACGCATACGCACTTTATGGGCAACGAAGCAAGCAAGCAATGCAAATGTGCACAACAAAGAAGTCTCACTTCCCACCGGTCAAAAGGGCCATCCTAAAAAATTGTAAAAACCAGAAATGCAGGACAGGCCATGGAGAACAGGGAGCCTTTATACGCTGATGGGCAGTGTGTGAACTGCCGAGAGCCACTCTGGAGAAGTGTATGGTGGTTCCTACATCATCTAAAAAACAGAGCTACAGAGCATAGGACACTTCCAATCATGGGAGTATATCTAGGGAAGTCTAAAAATCAACAAGACACAAGCACACCACAGTTTAGGGCTACTCTGTTTACAAGAACCTCAACTTCAGTACACCTTAAATATCCCAGGAAAGAGAACAATGGATAAAGAAGATGTGGTACTTATGTACAATGGAATATCTCTTCACCATGAAATCAATGTAATAAGGCTAGTAGAAGGATAAAGAGTGGATTTAGGTCCGATAATACTACTTGAAAGAAGTCAAACAGAAAAAGAAACATATCATAAGATATCACTTATAGAGGGAGGGTAAATATGGCTGCACAAGAAATGAATTACAGAACAGAACAGTGTCTCACATTTAGAAAACACACTTATGTCAGCTTAAGGGGAAAGGAGAGGTGGGGTGATGCATAAAACCAGAGTTTGAAATTAGCACAGATACCGTTCAATAAACCAAATAGATATTAGACAAGATCTACACCTTGCTCAATGAACTGGCCTCAACACACCCTATACACCGCAGAGAAATATATCTGAGTAATAAGAATCTTAAAACCCATGTATTGATATATCTCCATAAGGGAATCAAGTGTGTGCAGAGCGGCACAAACACAGCAGTGAAAATGAGCTAAACCCCATTATAGAAATAAATTTTAAAAACAAAACGCAGAAACAATGAAAGAGAGAAAAATTCTTACAAAATTTGCTCAGGGGCTGTGATGCAACCTGGATTGACCACATATAAACCCACAGCTGGATAAAACATAAGGCTGGACACTTGGGGCTGAGAGGATTGGTGAACTTTGGTGAGCAACTGCCAAAAGCTTAATGCAATACTTCATGCTACTCATTCCAAGGTCCCAAAACTCCAGGTTGAAGGGAATCTTCCTACACCTAAACCATGCTTGGGAAACCCAGCGACTGGTATACCATATGATCGGGAAAGGTTTCTAAAACGCACCTCATTTTTCCTCTCCTGGGACTCTGGATCAACATTCCAGCCCCTTTACTAAACACATCCACTCAGGGAGCGTCAATGCCTTTAAGTTCTGGTATCGCACAGTCTGCAGTTAGTGCGGAGGATGAATGGGAATAGGGGGAACCAGTGAGAAACTAGCTGTAGCGGTTTCAATGGGCACATGTCACTCTAATTTCACATCAGTAAGAAGAATTAACCAAAGGCACAGCAAGGTGCCCCAGAAGAAGAATAGGGCCTGAAGGAATCCTGTGGTTATGAGGCAAGATCACAAAAATAAGAGCTGAAAAATGGAGCTAAGGGCCACTGCAAGTCAAAAACCTGCAGAGATATAAAGGACAACTATTTTTAAAAAATTTATTGAGGTAAGGCTATGAAGAGGCATTGAAAGCAAGGCAGAATTGCAGGAAACCGATTTCAGGAGGTAGACTGGAATTGCATTTAAAGCATAGGAAAAGAGGCAGAACGTCCACAATGATGCTGCTGGCCAAAAAGTGCGTATGCGTTTTTTCCTGAATATATTCAGGAAAAAACGCATACGCCCTTTTTGGCCAACCAAGCAAGCTAGCAAAGGAAATCTGCACTACAATGAAGTCTCACTAGCCCCCGGTCAAAAGGGCCATCTGAAAAATGTGTAAAATCCAGAAAGGCAGCACAGGCCATGGAGAACTGGGAGCCTTGTTATGCTGATGGGCGCGATGTAAACTGCAAACAGCCACTCCGGAGAAGTGTATGGTATTTCCTGAAACATCTAAAAAACAAAGCAACAGAGCCTAAGGCACTTCCACTTATGGTCCTATAGCTTAGGGAAATTAAAATAAAAAAGACACAGCCACCCCAAAGTTTGGGACGCCTCTGTTTACAAGAACCTCGTTTACAGTACAAGATCAATATCGCAGAAAGTGAAAAATGGATAAAGAAGTTGTGGTACTTACGTACAATGCAATATCACTCAGCAATGACATCTATGTCATCAGGCCCGTAGCAGCATAATGAGTGGATTCAGGTATGATGATTCTAACTGAAATAAGTCACACAGAAAAAGAAACATCATAAGATACCACGAATACACAGAACGTAAACTGGGCTACACAGGAACTGGATTACAAAACAGAACAGGGTCTCAAATTTAGAAAACCAACTTATGCTTGCTTAAGGGGAAAGGTGAGTAGGGGTGCTGCATAAAACCAGAGATTGAAATGAGCACAGATAAAGGTCCTTAAGCCAAATATGGAATAGACAAGAGCTACTCCTTGCTCAACGAAATGGACTCAACACCCCATATTAAACGCCTAAGAATGTACTTGACTAGTAAGTATCTTAAAAGCTATGGATTGCTATGTCTCCGAAAGAGAATCAATCATGTGTACAGGGGCATAAACGCAGCAGTGATAGGATTGGAGAGCTTCGGTGAGCAAATGAAGACCCTTTGAAGTCATATTGCATGGTACCCATTCCACGGGTCTCAACTCTCCAGGTTTAAGGGATTCTTCCTTCAGCTAAAACATGCATGTGGAACCCAGAGTATGATCAACCGTGTGATCGGGAGACATGTTCAAATATGTCTCCGTTCTCGTCCCCTGGTACTCGGGAGCAACATTCCAGACGCTTTACTAACACTCTCCCGACTTGGAGAGTCAGTGCCTTTAACCTCCTGTTTGGCCCAGTTTGCAATTTCTGCGGAAGATGAACAGGAATAGGGAGAACCAATGAGAGACTAGCTGGAGGTGTCTGGACGGGCAAATTTAACTCTCATTTCCCACCAGGAAGAGGAATTAACCAAAGGCTCAACGTGCCGTGCCGGAACCAGATTAGGGCCTGAAGCAATCCTGCGGTGTTGCGGCCAGCTCACAAGAAAGCGAGTTGAAGAAAGGAGCTCAGGGGCACTGTAATTCACAAACCTGCAGAGTTATAAATGACAGCTATCGTCCAAAAATATACTGAAGTAAGGCTGCCAAGAGGACTTGAAAGCGGGGTAGAATTGCAGGAAACCGATTTCAGGAGGTAGACTGGAATCGCATTTAAAGCATAGGAAAAGAGGCAGAACGTCCACAATGATGCACTTGGCCAAAAAGGGCGTATGCGTTTTTTCCTGAATATATTCAGGAAAAAACGCATACGCCCTTTTTGGCCAACCAAGCAAGCTTGCAAAGGAAATCTGCACTACAATGAAGTCTCACTTCCCCCCGGTCAAAAGGGCCATCTGAAAAAAGTGTAAAATCCAGAAAGGCAGGCCAGGGCATGGAGAACTGGGAGCCTTGTTATGCTGATGGGCGGGATGTAAATTGCCAACAGACACTAGGGAGAAGTGTACGGTATTTACAGAAACATCTAAAAAACAAAGCAACAGAGCCTAGGGCACTTCCACTTATGGTCCTATAGCTTAGGGAAATTAAAATCAAAAATACACAGCCACCCCAAAGTTTGGGACGCCTCTGTTTACAAGAACCTCGTTTACGGTACAAGTTCAGTATCGCAGAAAGTGAAAAATGTATAAAGAAGTTGTGGTACTTACGTACAATGCAATATCACTCAGCAATGCCATCTATTTCATCAGGCCCATAGCAGCATAATGAGTGGATTCAGGTATGATGATTCTAACTGAAATAAGTCACACAGAAAAAGAAACATCACAAGATATCACTAATACACAGAGTGTAAACTTGGCTACACAGGAACTGGATTACAACACAGAACACGGTCTCAAATTTAGAAAACCAACTTATGCTTGCTTAAGGGGAAATGTGAGTTGGGATGCTGCATAAAACCAGAGATTGAAAAGAGCACAGATAAAGTTCCTTAAGCCAAATATGGAATAGACAAGAGCTACTCCTTGCTCAACGAAATGGACTCAACACCCCATATTAAACGCCTAAGAATGTACCTGACTAGTAAGTATCTTAAAACCTATGGATTGCTATGTCTCCAAAAGAGAATCAAGCGTGTGTACAGGGGCATAAACGCAGCAGTGATAGGATTGGAGAGGTTCGGTGAGCAAATGAAGACCCTTTGAAGTCATATTGCATGGTACCCATTCCACGGGTCTCAACTCTCCAGGTTTAAGGGATTCTTCCTTCAGCTAAAACATGCATGTGGAACCCAGAGTATGATCAACCGTGTGATCGGGAGACGTGTTCCAATATGTCTCAGTTTTCGTCCCCTGGTACTCGGGTGCAAGATTCCAGACGCTTTACTAACACTCTCCCGACTTGGAGAGTCAGTGCCTTTAACCTCCTGTTTGGCCCAGTTTGCACTTTCTGCGGAAGATGAACAGGAATAGGGAGAACCAATGAGAGACTAGCTGGAGGTGTCTGGACGGGCAAATTGAACTCTCATTTCCCACCAGGAACAGGAATTAACCAAAGGCTCAGCGTGCCGTGCCGGAACCAGATTAGGGCCTGAAGCAATCCTGCGGTGTTGCGGCCAGCTCACAAGAAAGCGAGTTGAAGAAAGGAGCTCAAGGGCACTGTAATTCACAATCCTGCAGAGTTATAAATGACAGCTATCGTCCAAAAATATACTGAAGTAAGGCTGCCAAGAGGACTTGAAAGCGGGGCAGAATTGCAGGAAACCCATTTCAGGAGGTAGACTGGAATCGCATTGAAAGAATAGGAAAAGAGGCAGAACGTCCACAATGATGCACTTGGCCAAAAAGGGCGTATGCGTTTTTTCCTGAATATATTCAGGAAAAAACGCATACGCACTTTTTGGCCAACAAAGCAAGCTTGCAAAGGAAATCTGCACTACAATGAAGTCTCACTTCCCCCCGGTCAAAAGGGCCATCTGAAAAAAGTGTAAAATCCAGAAACGCAGGACAGGCCATGGAGAACTGGGAGCTTTGTTATGCTGATGGGCGGGATGTAAATTGCCAACAGCCACTCGGGAGAAGTGTATGGTGTTTCCTGAAATATCTAAAAAACAAAGCAACAGAGCCTAGGGCACTTCCACTTATGGTCCTATAGCTTAGGGAAATTAAAATCAAAAAGACACAGCCACCCCAAAGTTTGGGACGGCTCTGTTTACAAGAACCTCGTTTACGGGACATGTTCAATATCGCAGAAAGTGAAAAATGGATAAAGAAGTTGTGGTACTTACGTACAATGCAATATCACTCAGCAATGACATCTATGTCATCAGGCCCGTAGCAGCATAATGAGTGGATTCAGGTATGATGATTCTAACTGAAATAAGTCACAGAGAAAAAGAAACATCATAAGATATCACTAATACACAGAATGGAAACTTGGCTACACAGAAACTGGATTACAAAAGAGAACAGGGTCTCAAATTTAGAAAACCAACTTATGCTTGCTTAAGGGGAAAGGTGAGTTGGGGTGCTGCATAAAACCAGAGATTGAAATGAGCACAGATAAAGTTCCTTAAGCCAAATATGGAATAGACAAGAGGTACTCCTTGCTCAACGAAATGGACTCAACACCCCATATTAAACGCCTAAGAACGTACCTGACTAGTAAGTATCTTAAAAGCTATGGATCGCTATGTCTCCGAAAGAGAATGAAACGTGTGTACAGGGACATAAACACAGCAGTGATAGGATTGGAGAGGTTCGATGTGCAAATGAAGACCCTTTGAAGTCTTATTGCATGGTACCCATTCCACGGGTCTCAACTCTCCAGGTTTAAGGGATTCTTCCTTCAGCTAAAACATGCATGTGGAACCCAGAGTATGATCAACTATGTCATTGAGAGACGTGTTCCAATATGTCTCGGTTCTCGTCCCCTGGAACTCGGGTGCAACATTCCAGACGCTTTACTAACACTCTCCCGACTTGGAGATCAGTACCTTTAACTTCCTGTTTGGCCCAGTTTGCCTTTTCTGCGGAAGATGAACAGGAATGAGGAGAACCTGTGAGAGACTAGCTGGAGGTGTCTGGATGGGCAAATTTAACTCTCATTTCCCACCAGGAAGAGGATTTAACCAAAGGCTCAGCGTGCTGTGCCGGAACAAGATTAGGGCTTGAAGCAATCCTGCGGTGTTGTGGCCAGTTCACAAAAAAGCGAGTTGAAGAAAGGAGCTCAGGGGCAGTGTAATTCACAAACCTACAGAGTTATAAATGACAGCTATCGTCCAAAAATATACTGAAGTTAGGCTGCCAAGAGGACTTGAAAGCGGGGCAGAATTGCAGGAAACCCATTTCAGGAGGTAGACTGGAATTGCATTTAAAGCATAGGAAAAGAGGCAGAACGTCCACAATGATGCACTTGGCCAAAAAGGGCGTATGCGTTTTTTCCTGAATATATTCAGGGAAAAACGCATACGCCCTTTTTGGCCAACCAAGCAAGCTTGCAAAGGAAATCTGCACTACAATGAAGTCTCACTTCCCCCCAGTCAAAAGGGCCATCTGAAAAAAGTGTAAAATCCAGAAAGGCAGGCCAGGCCATGGAGAACTGGGAGCCTTGTTATGCTGATGGGCGCGATGTAAATTGCCAACAGCCACTGGGGAGAAGTGTATGGTGTTTCCTGAAACATCTAAAAAACAAAGCAACAGAGCCTAGGGCACTTCCACTTATGGTCCTATAGCTTAGGGAAATTAAAATGGAAAAGACACACCAACCAAAAGTTTGGGACGGCTCTGTTTACAAGAACCTCATTTACGGTACAAGATCAGTATCGCAGAAAGTGAAAAATGGATAAAGAAGTTGTGGTACTTACGTACAATGCAATATCACTCAGCAAAGAAAACTATGTCATCAGGCCCGTAGCAGCATAATGAGTGGATTCAGGTATGATGATTCTAACTGAAATAAGTCACACAGAAAAAGAAACATCATAAGATATCAGTAATACACGGAATGTAAACTTGGCTACACAGGAACTGAATTCCAAAACAGAACAGGGTCTCAAATTTAGAAAACCAACTTATGCTTGCTTAAGGGGAAAGGTGAGTTGGGGTGCTGCATAAAACCAGAGATTGAAATGAGCACAGATAAAGTTCCTTAAGCCAAATATGGAATAGACAAGAGCTACTCCTTGCTCAACGAAATGGACTCAACACCGCATATTAAACGCCTAAGAATGTACCTGACTAGTAAGTATCTTAAAAACTATGGATTGCTATGTCTCCGAAAGAGAATCAAGCATGTGTACAGGGGCATAAACGCAGCAGTGATAGGATTGGAGAGGTTCGGTGAGCAAATGAAGACCCTTTGAAGTCATATTGCATGGTACCCATTCCACGGGTCTCAACTCTCCTGGTTTAAGGTATTCTTCCTTCAGCTAAAACATGCATGTGGAACCCAGAGTATGATCAACCGTGTGATCCGGAGTCGTGTTCCAATATGTCTCAGTTCTCGTCCCCTGGTACTCGGGTGCAACATTCCAGACGCTTTACTAACACTCTCCCCACTTGGAGAGTCAGTGCCTTTAACCTCCTGTTTGGCCCAGTTTGCAATTTCTGCGGAAGATGAACAGGAATAGGGAGAACCAATGAGAGACTAGCTGGAGGTGTCTGGACGGGCAAATTGAACTCTCATTTCCCACCAGGAACAGGGATTAACCAAAGGCTCAGCGTGACGTGCCGGAACAAGATTAGGGCCTGAAGCAATCCTGCGGTGTTGCGGCCAGCTCACAAGAAAGCGAGTTGAAGAAAGGAGCTCAGGGGCACTGTAATTCACAAAGCTGCAGAGTTATAAATGACAGCTATCGTCCAAAAATATACTGAAGTAAGGCTGCCAAGAGGACTTGAAAGCGCGGCAGAATTGCAGGAAACCCATTTTAGGAGGTAGACTGGAATTGCATTGAAAGCATAGGAAAAGAGGCAGAACGTCCACAATGATGCACTTGGCCAAAATGGGCGTATGCGTTTTTCCCTGAATATATTCAGGGAAAAACGCATACGCCCTTTTTGGCCAACCAAGCAAGCTTGCAAAGGAAATCTGCACGACAATGAAGTCTCACTTCCCTCCGGTCAAAAGGGCCATCTGAAAAAACTGTAAAATCCAGAAAGGCAGGCCAGGCCATGGAGAACTGGGAGCCTTGTTATGCTGTTGGGTGGGATGTAAATTGCCAACAGCCACTCGGGAGAAGTGTATGGTGTTTCCTGAAACATCTAAAAAACAAAGCAACAGAGCCTAGGGCACTTCCACTTATGGTCCTGTAGCTTAGGGAAATTAAAATCAAAAAGACACAGCCACCCCAAACTTTGGGACGGCTCTGTTTACAAGAACCTCGTTTACGGTACAATTTCAATATCGCAGAAAGTAAAAAATGGATAAAGTAGTTGTGGTACTTACGTACAATGCAATATCCCTCAGCAATGAAATCTATGTCATCAGGCCCGTAGCAGCATAATGAGTGGATTCAGGTATGATGATTCTAACTGAAATAAGTCCCACAGAAAAAGAAACATCATAAGATATCACTATTACACGGAATGTAAACTTGGCTAAACAGGAACTGAATTCCAAAACAGAACACGGTCTCAAATTTAGAAAACCAACTTATGCTTGCTTAAGGGGAAAGGTGAGTTGGGGTGCTGCATAAAACCAGAGATTGAAATGAGCACAGATAAAGTTCCTTAAGTCAAATATGGAATAGACAAGAGCTACTCCTTGCTCAACGAAATGGACTCAACACCCCATATTAAACGCCTAAGAATGTACCTGACTAGTAAGTATCTTAACACCTATGGATTGCTATGTCTCCAAAAGAGAATCAAGCGTGTGTTCAGGGGCATAAACACAGCAGTGATAGGATTGGAGAGGTTCGGTGAGCAAATGCAGACCCTTTGAAGTCATATTGCATGGTACCCATTCCACGGTTCTCAAGTCTCCAGGTTTAAGGGATTCTTCCTTCAGCTAAAACATGCATGTGGACCCCAGAGTATGATCAACCATGTGATCGGGAGACGTGTTAAATATGTCTCAGTCCTCGTCCCCTGGTACTCGGGTGCAACATTCCAGATGCTTTACTAACACTCTCCCCACTTGGAGAGTCAGTGCCTTTAACCTCCTGTTTGGCCCAGTTTGCAATTTCTGCGGAAGATGAACAGGAATAGGGAGAACCAATGAGAGACTAGCTGGAGGTGTCTGGACGGGCAAATTTAACTCTCATTTCCCACCAGGAAGAGGAAATAACCAAAGGCTCAGCGTGCCGTGCCGGAACCAGATTAGGGCCTGAAGCCATACAGCGGTGTTGCGGCCAGCTCAGAAGAAAGCGAGTTGAAGAAAGGAGCTCAGGGGCACTGTAATTCACAAACCTGCAGAGTTATAAATGACAGCTATCGTCCAAAAATATACTGAAGTAAGGCTGCCAAGAGGACTTGAAAGCGGGGCAGAATTGCAGGAAACCGATTTCAGGAGGTAGACTGTAATTGCATTGAAAGCATAGGAAAAGAGGCAGAACGTCCACAATGATGCACTTGGCCAAAAAGGGCGTATGCGTTTTTTCCTGAATATATTCAGGAAAAAACGTATACGCCCTTTTTGGCCAACCAAGCAAGCTTGCAAAGGAAATCTGCACTACAATGAAGTCTCACCTCCCCCCGGTCAAAAGGGCCATCTGAAAAAAGTGTAAAATCCAGAAAGGCTGGACGGGCCATGGAGAACTGGGAGCCTTGTTATGCTGATGGGCGGGATGTAAATTGCCAACAGACACTCGGGAGAAGTGTATGGTGTTTCCTGAAACATCTAAAAAACAAAGCAACAGAGCCTAGGGCACTTCCACTTACGGTCCTATAGCTTAGGGAAATTAAAATCAAAAAGACACAGCCACCCAAAGTTTGGGACGGCTCTGTTAACAAGAACCTCGTTTACGTTACAAGTTCAATATCGCAGAAAGTGAAAAATGGATAAAGAATTTGTGGTATTTACGTACAATGCAATATCACTCAGCAATGAAATCTATGTCATCAGGCCCGTAGCAGCATAATGAGTGGATTCAGGTACGATGATTCTAACTGAAATAAGTCACACAGAAAAAGAAACATCATAAGATATCACTAATACACGGAATGTAAACTTGGCTACACAGGAAGTGAATTCCAAAACAGAACAGGGTCTCAAATTTAGAAAAGCAACTTATGCTTGCTTAAGGGTAAAGGTGAGTTGGGGTGCTCCATAAAACCAGAGATTGAAATGAGCACAGATAAAGTTCCTTAAGCCAAATATGGAATAGACAAGAGCTACTCCTTGCTCAACGAAATACACTCAACACCCCATATTAAACGCCTAAGTATGTACCTGACTAGTAAGTATCTTAAAACCTAGGGATTGCTATGTCTCCAAAAGAGAATCAAGCGTGTGTACCGGGGCATAAACACAGCAGTGATAGGATTGGAGAGGTTTGGTGAGCAAATGAAGTCCCTTTTAAGTCATATTGTATGGTACCCATTCCATGGGTCTCAACTCTCCAGTTTTAAGGTATTCTTCCTTCAGCTAAAACATGTATGTGGAACCCAGAGTATGATCAACCGTGTGATCGGGAGACGTGTTCAAATATGTCTCAGTTTTCGTCCCCTGGTACTCGGGTGCAACATTCCAGACGCTTTACTAACACCCTCCCGACTTGGAGAGTCAGTCCCTTTAACCTCCTGTTTGGCCCAGTTTGCAATTTCTGCGGAAGATGAACAGGAATAGTGAGAACCAATGAGAGACTAGCTGGAGGTGTCTGGACGGGCAAATTTAACTCTCATTTCCCACCAGGAAGAGGAAATAACCAAAGGTTCAGCATGCCGTGCCGGAACCAGATTAGGGCCTGAAGCCATCCTGCGGTGTTGCGGCCAGCTCACAAGAAAGCGAGTTGAAGAAAGGAGCTCAGGGGCACTGTAATTCACAAACCTGCAGAGTTATAAATGACAGCTATCGTCCAAAAATATACTGAAGTAAGGCTGCCAAGAGGACTTGAAAGCGGGGCAGAATTGCAGGAAACCGATTTCAGGAGGTAGACTGGAATTGCATTGAAAGCATAGGAAAAGAGGCAGAACGTCCACAATGATGCACTTGGCCAAAAAGGGCGTATCCGTTTTTTCCTGAATATATTCAGGAAAAAACGCATACGCCCTTTTTGGCCAACCAAGCAAACTTGCAAAGGAAATCTGCACTACAATGAAGTCTCACTTCCCCCCGGTCAAAAGGGCCATCTGAAAAAAGTGTAAAATCCAGAAAGGCAGGACAGGCCATGGAGAACTGGGAGCCTTGTTATGCTGATGGGCGGGATGTAAATTGCCAACAGACACTCGGGAGAAGTGTATGGTGTTTCCTGAAACATCCAGAAAACAAAGCAACAGAGCCTAGGGCACTTCCACTTATGGTCCTATAGCTTAGGGAAATTAAAATCAAAAAGACACAGCCACCCCAAAGTTTGGGACGCCTCTGTTTACAAGAACCTCGTTTACCGTACAAGTTCAATATCACAGAAAGTGAAAAATGGATAAAGAACTTGTAGTACTTACGTACAATGCAATATCCCTCAGCAATGAAATCTATGTCATCAGGCCCGTAGCAGCATAATGAGTGGATTCAGGTATGATGATTCTAACTGAAATAAGTCACACAGAAAAAGAAACATCATAAGATATCACTAATACACGGAATGTAAACTTGGCTACACAGGAACTGAATTCCAAAACAGAACAGGGTCTCAAATTTAGAAAACCAACTTATCCTTGCTTAAGGGGAAAGGTGAGTTGGGGTGCTGCATAAAACCAGAGATTGAAATGAGCACAGATAAAGTTCCTTAAGCCAAATATGGAATAGACAAGAGCTACTCCTTGCTCAACGAAATGGACTCAACACCCCATAGTAAACGCCTAAGAATATACCTGACTAGTAAGTATCTTAAAACCTATGGATTGCTATGTCTCCAAAAGAGAATCAAGTGTGTGTACAGGGTCATAAACGCAGCAGTGATAGGATTGGAGAGGTTCGGTGAGCAAATGAAGACCCTTTGAAGTCATATTGCATGGTACCCATTCCATGGGTCTCAACTCTCCAGGTTTAAGGTATTCTTCCTTCAGCTAAAACATGCATGTGGAACCCAGAGTATGATCAACCGTGTGAACGGGAGACGTGTTCAAATATGTCTCAGTTTTCCTCCCCTGGTACTCGGGTGCAACATTCCAGACGCTTTACTAACACTCTCCCCACTTGGAGAGTCAGCGCCTTTAACCTCCTGTTTGGCCCAGTTTGCAATTTCTGCGGAAGATGAACAGGAATAGGGAGAACCAATGAGAGACTAGCTGGAGGTGTCTGGATGGGCAAATTTAACTCTCATTTCCCACCAGGAAGAGGAAATAACCAAAGGCTCAGCGTGCCGTGCCGGTACCAGATTAGGGCCTGAAGCCATCCTGCGGTGTTGCGCCCGGGTCAAAAGAAAGCGAGTTGAAGAAAGGAGCTCAGGGGCACTGTAATTCACAAACCTGCAGACTTATAAATGACAGCTATCGTCCAAAAATATACTGAAGTAAGGCTGCCAAGAGGACATGAAAGCGGGGCAGAATTGCAGGAAACCGATTTCAGGAGGTAGACTGGAATTGCATTGAAAGCATAGGAAAAGAGGCAGAACGTCCACAATGATGCACTTGGCCAAAAAGGGCGTATGCGTTTTTTCCTGAATATATTCAGGAAAAAACGCATACGCCCTTTTTGGCCAACCAAGCAAACTTGCAAAGGAAATCTGCACTACAATGAAGTCTCACTTCCCCCCGGTCAAAAGGGCCATCTGAAAAAAGTGTAAAATCCAGAAAGGCAGGCCAGGCCATGGAGAACTGGGAGCCTTGTTATGCTGATGGGCGGGATGTAAATTGCCAACAGACACTCGGGAGAAGTCTATGGTGCTTCCTGAAACATCTAAAAAACAAAGCAACAGAGCCTAGGGCACTTCCACTTATGGTCCTATAGCTTAGGGAAATTAAAATCAAAAAGACACAGCCACCCCAAAGTTTGGGACGCCTCTGTTTACAAGAACCTCGTTTACCGTACAAGTTCAATATCACAGAAAGTGAAAAATGGATAAAGAACTTGTGGTACTTACGTACAATGCAGTATCACTCAGCAATGAAATCTATGTCATCAGGCACGTAGCTGCATAATGAGTGGATTCAGGTATGATGATTCTAACTGAAATAAGTCACACAGAAAAAGAAACATCATAAGATATCACTAATACACGGAATGTAAACTTGGCTACCCAGGAACTGAATTCCAAAACAGAACAGGGTCTCTAATTTAGAAAACCAACTTATCCTTGCTTAAGGGGAAAGGTGAGTTGGGGTGCTGCATAAAACCAGAGATTGAAATGAGCACAGATAAAGTTCCTTAAGCCAAATATGGAATAGACAAGAGCTACTCCTTGCTCAACGAAATGGACTCAACACCCCATATTAAACGCCTAAGAATGTACCTGACTAGTAAGTATCTTAAAACCTATGGATTGCTATGTCTCCAAAAGAGAATCAAGTGTGTGTACAGGGTCATAAACGCAGCAGTGATAGGATTGGAGAGGTTCGGTGAGCAAATGAAGACCCTTTGAAGTCATATTGCATGGTACCCATTCCATGGGTCTCAACTCTCCAGGTTTAAGGTATTCTTCCTTCAGCTAAAACATGCATGTGGAACCCAGAGTATGATCAACCGTGTGAACGGGAGACGTGTTCAAATATGTCTCAGTTTTCCTCCCCTGGTACTCGGGTGCAACATTCCAGACGCTTTACTAACACTCTCCCCACTTGGAGAGTCAGCGCCTTTAAACTCCTGTTTGGCCCAGTTTGCAATTTCTGCGGAAGATGAACAGGAATAGGGAGAACCAATGAGAGACTAGCTGGAGGTGTCTGGACGGGCAAATTTAACTCTCATTTCCCACCAGGAAGAGGAAATAACCAAAGGCTCAGCGTGCCGTGCCGGAACCAGATTAGGGCCTGAAGCCATCCTGCTGTGTTGCGGCCAGCTCAAAAGAAAGCGAGTTGAAGAAAGGAGCTCAGGGGCACTGTAAGTCACAAACCTGCAGAGTTATAAATGACAGCTATCGTCCAAAAATATACTGAAGTAAGGCTGCCAAGAGGACTTGAAAGCGGGGCAGAATTGCAGGAAACCGATTTCAGGAGGTAGACTGGAATTGCATTGAAAGCATAGGAAAAGAGGCAGAACGTCCACAATGATGCACTTGGCCAAAAAGGGCGTATGCGTTTTTTCCTGAATATATTCAGGAAAAAACGCATACGCCCTTTTTGGCCAACCAAGCAAGCTTGCAAAGGAAATCTGCACTACAATGAAGTCTCACTTCCCCCCGGTCAAAAGGGCCATCTGAAAAAAGTGTAAAATCCAGAAAAGCAGGACAGGCCATGGAGAACTGGGAGACTTGTTATGCTGATGGGCGGGATGTAAATTGCCAACAGACACTCAGGAGAAGTGTATGGTGTTTCCTGAAACATCTAAAAAACAAAGCAACAGAGCCTAGGGCACTTCCACTTATGGTCCTATAGCTTAGGGAAATTAAAATCAAAAAGACACAGCCACCCCAAAGTTTGGGATGCCTCTGTTTACAAGAACCTCGTTTACCGTACAAGTTCAATATCACAGAAAGTGAAAAATGGATAAAGAACTTGTGGTACTTACGTACAATGCAGTATCACACAGCAATGAAATCTATGTCATCAGGCCCGTAGCAGCATAATGAGTGGATTCAGGTACGATGATTCTAACTGAAATAAGTCACACAGAAAAAGAAACATCATAAGATATCACTAATACATGGAATGTAAACTTGGCTACACAGGAACTGAATTCCAAAACAGAAGAGTGTCTCAAATTTAGAAAGCCAACTTATGCTTGCTTAAGGGGAAAGGTGAGTTGGGGTGCTGCATAAAACCAGAGATTGAAATGAGCACAGAAAAAGTTCCTTAAGCCAAATATGGAATAGACAAGAGCTACTCCTTGCTCAACGAAATGGACTCAACACCCCATATTAAACACCTAAGAATGTACCTGACTAGTAAGTATCTTAAAACCTATGGATTGCTATGTCTCCAAAAGAGAATCAAGTGTGTGTACAGGGTCATAAACGCAGCAGTGATAGGATTGGAGAGGTTCGGTGAGCAAATGAAGACCCTTTGAAGTCATATTGCATGGTACCCATTCCATGGGTCTCAACTCTCCAGGTTTAAGGTATTCTTCCTTCAGCTAAAACATGCATGTGGAACCCAGAGTATGATCAACCGTGTGAACGGGAGACGTGTTCAAATATGTCTCAGTTTTCCTCCCCTGGTACTCGGGTGCAACATTCCAGAAGCTTTACTAACACTCTCCCCACTTGGAGAGTCAGCGCCTTTAACCTCCTGTTTGGCCCAGTTTGCAATTTCTGCGGAAGATGAACAGGAATAGGGAGAACCAATGAGAGACTAGCTGGAGGTGTCTGGACGGGCAAATTTAACTCTCATTTCCCACCAGGAAGAGGAAATAACCAAAGGCTCAGCGTGCCGTGCCGGAACCAGATTAGGGCCTGAAGCCATCCTGCTGTGTTGCGGCCAGCTTAAAAGAAAGCGAGTTGAAGAAAGGAGCTCAGGGGCAGTGTAAGTCACAAACCTGCAGAGTTATAAATGACAGCTATCGTCCAAAAATATACTGAAGTAAGGCTGCCAAGAGGACTTGAAAGCGGGGCAGAATTGCAGGAAACCGATTTCAGGAGGTAGACTGGAATTGCATTGAAAGCATAGGAAAAGAGGCAGAACGTCCACAATGATGCACTTGGCCAAAAAGGGCGTATGCGTTTTTTCCTGAATATATTCAGGAAAAAACGCATACGCCCTTTTTGGCCAACCAAGCAAGCTTGCAAAGGAAATCTGCACTACAATGAAGTCTCACTTCCCCCCGGTCAAAAGGGCCATCTGAAAAAAGTGTAAAATCCAGAAAGGCAGGCCAGGCCATGGAGAACTGGGAGCCTTGTTATGCTGATGGGCGGGATGTAAATTGCCAACAGACACTCGGGAGAAGTGTATGGTGTTTCCTGAAACATCTAAAAAACAAAGCAACAGAGCCTAGGGCACTTCCACTTATGGTCCTATAGCTTAGGGAAATTAAAATCAAAAAGACACAGCCACCCCAAAGTTTGGGATGCCTCTGTTTACAAGAACCTCGTTTACCGTACAAGTTCAATATCACAGAAAGTGAAAAATGGATAAAGAACTTGTGGTACTTATGTACAATGCAGTATCACTCAGCAATGAAATCTATGTCATCAGGCCCATAGCAGCATAATGAGTGGATTCAGGTACGATGATTCTAACTGAAATAAGTCACACAGAAAAAGAAACATCATAAGATATCACTAATACATGGAATGTAAACTTGGCTACACAGGAACTGAATTACAAAACAGAACAGTGTCTCAAATTTAGAAAGCCAACTTATGCTTGCTTAAGGGGAAAGTTGAGTTGGGGTGCTGCATAAAACCAGAGATTGAAATAAGCACAGATAAAGTTCCTTAAGCCAAATATGGAATAGACAAGAGCTACTCCTTGCTCAATGAAATGGACTCAACACCGCATATTAAACGCCTATGAATGTACCTGACTAGTAAGTATCTTAAAACCTATGGATTGCTATGTCTCCGAAAGAGAATCAAGCATGTGTACAGGGGCATAAACGCAGCAGTGATAGGATTGGAGAGGTTCGGTGAGCAAATGAAGACCCTTTGAAGTCATATTGCATGGTACCCATTCCACGGGTTTCAACTACCCAGGTTTAAGGTATTCTTCCTTCAGCTAAAACATGCATGTGGAACCTAGAGTATGATCAACCATGTGATCGGGAGACGTGTTCAAATATGTCTCAGTTTTGGTACCCTGGTACTCAGGGGCAACATTCCAGACGCTTTACTAACACTCTCCCGACTTGGAGAGTTAGTCCCTTTAACCTCCTGTTTGGCGCAGTTTGCAATTTCTGCGGAAGATGAACTGGAATAGCGAGAACCAATGAGAGACTAGCTGGAGGTGTCTGGACGGGCAAATTTAACTCTCATTTCCCACCAGGAAGAGGAATTAACCAAAGGCTCAGCGTGCCGTGCCGGAACCAGATTAGGGCCTGAAGCCATCCTGCGGTGTTGCGCCCAGCTCACAAGAAAGCGAGTTGAAGAAAGGAGCTCAGGGGCACTGTAATTCACAAACCTGCAGAGTTATAAATGACAGCTATCGTCCAAAAATATACTGAAGTAAGGCTGCCAAGAGGACTTGAAAGCGGGGCAGAATTGCAGGAAACCGATTTCAGGAGGTAGACTGGAATTGCATTGAAAGCAGAAGAAAAGAGGCAGAACATCCACAATGATGCACTTGGCCAAAAAGGGCGTATGCGTTTTTTCCTGAATATATTCAGGAAAAAACGCATACGCCCTTTTTGGCCAACCAAGCAAGCTTGCAAAGGAAATCTGCACTAAAATGAAGTCTCACTTCCCCCCGGTCAAAAGGGCCATCTGAAAAAAGTGTAAAATCCAGAAAGGCAGGACAGACCATGGAGAACTGGGAGACTTGTTATGCTGATGGGCGGGATGTAAATTGCCAACAGACACTCGGGAAAAGTGTATGGTGTTTCCTGAAACATCTAAAAAACAAAGCAACAGAGCCTAGGGCACTTCCACTTATGGTCCTATAGCTTAGGGAAATTAAAATCAAAAAGACACAGCCACCCCAAAGTTTGGGACGCCTCTGTTTACAAGAACCTCGTTTACCGTACAAGTTCAATATCACAGAAAGTGAAAAATGGATAAAGAACTTGTGGTACTTACGTACAATGCAGTATCACACAGCAATGAAATCTATGTCATCAGGCCCGTAGCAGCATAATGAGTGGATTCAGGTACGATGATTCTAACTGAAATAAGTCACACAGAAAAAGAAACATCATAAGATATCACTAATACATGGAATGTAAACTTGGCTACACAGGAACTGAATTCCAAAACAGAACAGTGTCTCAAATTTAGAAAGCCAACTTATGCTTGCTTAAGGGGAAAGGTGAGTTGGGGTGCTGCATAAAACCAGAGATTGAAATGAGCACAGATAAAGTTCCTTAAGCCAAATATGGAATAGACAAGAGCTACTCCTTGCTCAACGAAATGGACTCAACACCGCATATTAAACGCCTATGAATGTACCTGACTAGTAAGTATCTTAAAACCTATGGATTGCTATGTCTCCGAAAGAGAATCAAGCATGTGTACAGGGGCATAAATGCAGCAGTGATAGGATTGGAGAGGTTCGGTGAGCAAATGAAGACCCTTTGAAGTCATATTGCATGGTACCCATTCCACGGGTTTCAACTACCCAGGTTTAAGGTATTCTTCCTTCAGCTAAAACATGCATGTGGAACCTAGAGTATGATCAACCATGTGATCGGGAGACGTGTTCAAATATGTCTCAGTTTTGGTCCCCTGGTACTCGGGTGCAACATTCCAGACGCTTTACTAACACTCTCCCGACTTGGAGAGTCAGTGCCTTTAACCTCCTGTTTGGCCCAGTTTGCAATTTCTGCGGAAGATGAACAGGAATAGCGAGAACCAATGAGAGACTAGCTGGAGGTGTCTGGACGGGCAAATTTAACTCTCATTGCCCACCAGGAAGAGGAATTAACCAAAGTCTCAGCATGCCGTGCCGGAACCAGATTAGGGCCTGAAGCCATCCTGCGGTGTTGCGGCCAGCTCACAAGAAAGCGAGTTGAAGAAAGGAGCTCAGGGGCACTGTAATTCACAAACCTGCAGAGTTATAAATGACAGCTATCGTCCAAAAATATACTGAAGTAAGGCTGCCAAGAGGACTTGAAAGCGGGGCAGAATTGCAGGAAACCGATTTCAGGAGGTAGACTGGAATTGCATTGAAAGCATAGGAAAAGAGGCAGAACGTCCACAATGATGCACTTGGCCAAAAAGGGCGTATGCGTTTTTTCCTGAATATATTCAGGAAAAAACGCATACGCCCTTTTTGGCCAACCAAGCAAACTTGCAAAGGAAATCTGCACTACAATGAAGTCTCACTTCCCCCCGGTCAAAAGGGCCATCTGAAAAAAGTGTAAAATCCAGAAAGGCAGGACAGACCATGGAGAACTGGGAGCCTTGTTATGCTGATGGGCGGGATGTAAATTGCCAACAGACACTCGGGAGAAGTGTATGGTGTTTCCTGAAACATCTAAAAAACAAAGCAACAGAGCCTAGGGCACTTCCACTTATGGTCCTATAGCTTAGGAAAATTAAAATCAAAAAGACACAGCCACCCCAAAGTTTGGGATGCCTCTGTTTACAAGAACCTCGTTTACCGTACAAGTTCAATATCACAGAAAGTGAAAAATGGATAAAGAACTTGTGGTACTTATGTACAATGCAGTATCACTCAGCAATGAAATCTATGTCATCAGGCCCGTAGCAGCATAATGAGTGGATTCAGGTACGATGATTCTAACTGAAATAAGTCACACAGAAAAAGAAACATCATAAGATATCACTAATACATGGAATGTAAACTTGGCTACACAGGAACTGAATTACAAAACAGAACAGGGTCTCAAATTTAGAAAGCCAACTTATGCTTGCTTAAGAGGAAAGTTGAGTTGGGGTGCTGCATAAAACCAGAGATTGAAATGAGCACAGATAAAGTTCCTTAAGCCAAATATGGAATAGACAAGAGCTACTCCTTGCTCAACGAAATGGACTCAACACCGCATATTAAACGCCTATGAATGTACCTGACTAGTAAGTATCTTAAAACCTATGGATTGCTATGTCTCCGAAAGAGAATCAAGCATGTGTACAGGGGCATAAACGCAGCAGTGATAGGATTGGAGTGGTTCGGTGAGCAAATGAAGACCCTTTGAAGTCATATTGCATGGTACCCATTCCACGGGTTTCAACTACCCAGGTTTAAGGGATTCTTCCTTCAGCTAAAACATGCATGTGGAACCTAGAGTATGATCAACCATGTGAGCGGGAGACGTGTTCAAATATGTCTCAGTTTTCGTACCCTGGTACTCAGGTGCAACATTCCAGACGCTTTACTAACACTCTCCCGACTTGGAGAGTTAGTCCCTTTAACCTCCTGTTTGGCGCAGTTTGCAATTTCTGCGGAAGATGAACAGGAATAGCGAGAACCAATGAGAGACTAGCTGGAGGTGTCTGGACGGGCAAATTTAACTCTCAATTCCCACCAGGAAGAGGAATTAACCAAAGGCTCAGCGTGCCGTGCCAGAACCAGATTAGGGCCTGAAGCCATCCTGCGGTGTTGCGCCCAGCTCACAAGAAAGCGAGTTGAAGAAAGGAGCTCAGGGGCACTGTAATTCACAATCCTGCAGAGTTATAAATGACAGCTATCGTCCAAAAATATACTGAAGTAAGGCTGCCAAGAGGACTTGAAAGCGGGGCAGAATTGCAGGAAACCGATTTCAGGAGGTAGACTGGAATTGCATTGAAAGCATAGGAAAAGAGGCAGAACGTCCACAATGATGCACTTGGCCAAAAAGGGCGTATGTGTTTTTTCCTGAATATATTCAGGAAAAAACGCATACGCCCTTTTTGGCCAACCAAGCAAGCTTGCAAAGGAAATCTGCACTACAATGAAGTCTCACTTCCCCCCGGTCAAAAGGGCCATCTGAAAAAAGTGTAAAATCCAGAAAGGCAGGACAGGCCATGGAGAACTGGGAGACTTGTTATGCTGATGGGCGGGATGTAAATTGCCAACAGACACTCGGGAGAAGTGTATGGTGTTTCCTGAAACATCTAAAAAACAAAGCAACAGAGCCTAGGGCACTTCCACTTATGGTCCTATAGCTTAGGGAAATTAAAATCAAAAAGACACAGCCACCCCAAAGTTTGGGACGCCTCTGTTTACAAGAACCTCGTTTACCGTACAAGTTCAATATCACAGAAAGTGAAAAATGGATAAAGAACTTGTGGTACTTACGTACAATGCAGTATCACACAGCAATGAAATCTATGTCATCAGGCCCGTAGCAGCATAATGAGTGGATTCAGGTATGATGATTCTAACTGAAATAAGTCACACAGAAAAAGAAACATCATAAGATATCACTAATACATGGAATGTAAACTTGGCTACACAGGAACTGAATTCCAAAACAGAACAGTGTCTCAAATTTAGAAAGCCAACTTATGCTTGCTTAAGGGGAAAGGTGAGTTGGGGTGCTGCATAAAACCAGAGATTGAAATGAGCACAGATAAAGTTCCTTAAGCCAAATATGGAATAGACAAGAGCTACTCCTTGCTCAACGAAATGGACTCAACACCCCATATTAAACGCCTAAGAATGTACCTGACTAGTAAGTATCTTAAAACCTATGGATTGCTATGTCTCCAAAAGAGAATCAAGTGTGTGTACAGGGTCATAAACGCAGCAGTGATAGGATTGGAGAGGTTCGGTGAGCAAATGAAGACCCTTTGAAGTCATATTGCATGGTACCTATTCCATGGGTCTCAACTCTCCAGGTTTAAGGTATTCTTCCTTCAGCTAAAACATGCATGTGGAACCCAGAGTATGATCAACCGTGTGAACGGGAGACGTGTTCAAATATGTCTCAGTTTTCCTCCCCTGGTACTCGGGTGCAACATTCCAGACGCTTTACTAACACTCTCCCCACTTGGAGAGTCAGCGCCTTTAACCTCCTGTTTGGCCCAGTTTGCAATTTCTGCGGAAGATGAACAGGAATAGGGAGAACCAATGAGAGACTAGCTGGAGGTGTCTGGACGGGCAAATTTAACTCTCATTTCCCACCAGGAAGAGGAAATAACCAAAGGCTCAGCGTGCCGTGCCGGAACCAGATTAGGGCCTGAAGCCATCCTGCTGTGTTGCGGCCAGCTCAAAAGAAAGCGAGTTGAAGAAAGGAGCTCAGGGGCACTGTAAGTCACAAACCTGCAGAGTTATAAATGACAGCTATCGTCCAAAAATATACTGAAGTAAGGCTGCCAAGAGGACTTGAAAGCGGGGCAGAATTGCAGGAAACCGATTTCAGGAGGTAGACTGGAATTGCATTGAAAGCATAGGAAAAGAGGCAGAACGTCCACAATGATGCACTTGGCCAAAAAGGGCGTATGCGTTTTTTCCTGAATATATTCAGGAAAAAACGCATACGCCCTTTTTGGCCAACCAAGCAAGCTTGCAAAGGAAATCTGCACTACAATGAAGTCTCACTTCCCCCCGGTCAAAAGGGCCATCTGAAAAAAGTGTAAAATCCAGAAAGGCAGGACAGGCCATGGAGAACTGGGAGACTTGTTATGCTGATGGGCGGGATGTAAATTGCCAACAGACACTCGGGAGAAGTGTATGGTGTTTCCTGAAACATCTAAAAAACAAAGCAACAGAGCCTAGGGCACTTCCACTTATGGTCCTATAGCTTAGGGAAATTAAAATCAAAAAGACACAGCCACCCCAAAGTTTGGGACGCCTCTGTTTACAAGAACCTCGTTTACCGTACAAGTTCAATATCACAGAAAGTGAAAAATGGATAAAGAACTTGTGGTACTTACGTACAATGCAGTATCACACAGCAATGAAATCTATGTCATCAGGCTCGTAGCAGCATAATGAGTGGATTCAGGTACGATGATTCTAACTGAAATAAGTCACACAGAAAAAGAAACATCATAAGATATCACTAATACATGGAATGTAAACTTGGCTACACAGGAACTGAATTCCAAAACAGAACAGTGTCTCAAATTTAGAAAGCCAACTTATGCTTGCTTAAGGGGAAAGGTGAGTTGGGGTGCTGCATAAAACCAGAGATTGAAATGAGCACAGATAAAGTTCCTTAAGCCAAATATGGAATAGACAAGAGCTACTCCTTGCTCAACGAAATGGACTCAACACCCCATATTAAACGTCTAAGAATGTACCTGACTAGTAAGTATCTTAAAACCTATGGATTGCTATGTCTCCAAAAGAGAATCAAGTGTGTGTACAGGGTCATAAACGCAGCAGTGATAGGATTGGAGAGGTTCGGTGAGCAAATGAAGACCCTTTGAAGTCATATTGCATGGTACCCATTCCATGGGTCTCAACTCTCCAGGTTTAAGGTATTCTTCCTTCAGCTAAAACATGCATGTGGAACCCAGAGTATGATCAACCGTGTGAACGGGAGACGTGTTCAAATATGTCTCAGTTTTCCTCCCCTGGTACTCGGGTGCAACATTCCAGAAGCTTTACTAACACTCTCCCCACTTGGAGAGTCAGCGCCTTTAACCTCCTGTTTGGCCCAGTTTGCAATTTCTGCGGAAGATGAACAGTAATAGGGAGAACCAATGAGAGACTAGCTGGAGGTGTCTGGAGGGGCAATTTTATCTCTCATTTCCCACCAGGAAGAGGAAATAACCAAAGGCTCAGCGTGCCGTGCCGGAACCAGATTAGGGCCTGAAGCCATCCTGCGGTGTTGCGGCCAGCTCAAAAGAAAGCGAGTTGAAGAAAGGAGCTAAGGGGCACTGTAATTCACAAACCTGCAGAGTTATAAATGACAGCTATCGTCCAAAAATATACTGAAGTAAGGCTGCCAAGAGGACTTGAAAGCGGGGCAGAATTGCAGGAAACCGATTTCATGAGGTAGAGTGGAATTGCATTGAAAGCATAGGAAAAGAGGCAGAACGTCCACAATGATGCACTTGGCCAAAAAGGGCGTATGCGTTTTTTCCTGAATATATTCAGGAAAAAACGCATACGCCCTTTTTGGCCAACCAAGCAAACTTGCAAAGGAAATCTGCACTACAATGAAGTCTCACTTCCCCCCGGTCAAAAGGGCCATCTGAAAAAAGTGTAAAATCCAGAAAGGCAGGACAGACCATGGAGAACTGGGAGCCTTGTTATGCTGATGGGCGGGATGTAAATTGCCAACAGACACTCGGGAGAAGTGTATGGTGTTTCCTGAAACATCTAAAAAACAAAGCAACAGAGCCTAGGGCACTTCCACTTATGGTCCTATAGCTTAGGAAAATTAAAATCAAAAAGACACAGCCACCCCAAAGTTTGGGATGCCTCTGTTTACAAGAACCTCGTTTACCGTACAAGTTCAATATCACAGAAAGTGAAAAATGGATAAAGAACTTGTGGTACTTATGTACAATGCAGTATCACTCAGCAATGAAATCTATGTCATCAGGCCCGTAGCAGCATAATGAGTGGATTCAGGTACGATGATTCTAACTGAAATAAGTCACACAGAAAAAGAAACATCATAAGATATCACTAATACATGGAATGTAAACTTGGCTACACAGGAACTGAATTACAAAACAGAACAGGGTCTCAAATTTAGAAAGCCAACTTATGCTTGCTTAAGGGGAAAGTTGAGTTGGGGTGCTGCATAAAACCAGAGATTGAAATGAGCACAGATAAAGTTCCTTAAGCCAAATATGGAATAGACAAGAGCTACTCCTTGCTCAACGAAATGGACTCAACACCGCATATTAAACGCCTATGAATGTACCTGACTAGTAAGTATCTTAAAACCTATGGATTGCTATGTCTCCGAAAGAGAATCAAGCATGTGTACAGGGGCATAAACGCAGCAGTGATAGGATTGGAGTGGTTCGGTGAGCAAATGAAGACCCTTTGAAGTCATATTGCATGGTACCCATTCCACGGGTTTCAACTACCCAGGTTTAAGGTATTCTTCCTTCAGCTAAAACATGCATGTGGAATCTAGAGTATGATCAACCATGTGATCGGGAGACGTGTTCAAATATGTCTCAGTTTTCGTACCCTGGTACTCAGGTGCAACATTCCAGACGCTTTACTAACACTCTCCCGACTTGGAGAGTTAGTCCCTTTAACCTCCTGTTTGGCGCAGTTTGCAATTTCTGCGGAAGATGAACAGGAATAGCGAGAACCAATGAGAGACTAGCTGGAGGTGTCTGGACGGGCAAATTTAACTCTCAATTCCCACCAGGAAGAGGAATTAACCAAAGGCTCAGCGTGCCGTGCCAGAACCAGATTAGGGCCTGAAGCCATCCTGCGGTGTTGCGCCCAGCTCACAAGAAAGCGAGTTGAAGAAAGGAGCTCAGGGGCACCGTAATTCACAATCCTGCAGAGTTATAAATGACAGCTATCGTCCAAAAATATACTGAAGTAAGGCTGCCAAGAGGACTTGAAAGCGGGGCAGAATTGCAGGAAACCGATTTCAGGAGGTAGACTGGAATTGCCTTTAAAGCATAGGAAAAGAGGCAGAACGTCCACAATGATGCACTTGGCCAAAAAGGGCGTATGTGTTTTTTCCTGAATATATTCAGGAAAAAACGCATACGCCCTTTTTGGCCAACCAAACAAGCTTGCAAAGGAAATCTGCACTACAATGAAGTCTCACTTCCCCCCGGTCAAAAGGGCCATCTGAAAAAAGTGTAAAATCCAGAAAGGCAGGACAGGCCATGGAGAACTGGGAGACTTGTTATGCTGATGGGCGGGATGTAAATTGCCAACAGACACTCGGGAGAAGTGTATGGTGTTTCCTGAAACATCTAAAAAACAAAGCAACAGAGCCTAGGGCACTTCCACTTATGGTCCTATAGCTTAGGGAAATTAAAATCAAAAAGACACAGCCACCCCAAAGTTTGGGACGCCTCTGTTTACAAGAACCTCGTTTACCGTACAAGTTCAATATCACAGAAAGTGAAAAATGGATAAAGAACTTGTGGTACTTACGTACAATGCAGTATCACACAGCAATGAAATCTATGTCATCAGGCCCGTAGCAGCATAATGAGTGGATTCAGGTACGATGATTCTAACTGAAATAAGTCACACAGAAAAAGAAACATCATAAGATATCACTAATACATGGAATGTAAACTTGGCTACACAGGAACTGAATTCCAAAACAGAACAGTGTCTCAAATTTAGAAAGCCAACTTATGCTTGCTTAAGGGGAAAGGTGAGTTGGGGTGCTGCATAAAACCAGAGATTGAAATGAGCACAGATAAAGTTCCTTAAGCCAAATATGGAATAGACAAGAGCTACTCCTTGCTCAACGAAATGGACTCAACACCCCATATTAAACGCCTAAGAATGTACCTGACTAGTAAGTATCTTAAAACCTATGGATTGCTATGTCTCCAAAAGAGAATCAAGTGTGTGTACAGGGTCATAAACGCAGCAGTGATAGGATTGGAGAGGTTCGGTGAGCAAATGAAGACCCTTTGAAGTCATATTGCATGGTACCCATTCCATGGGTCTCAACTCTCCAGGTTTAAGGTATTCTTCCTTCAGCTAAAACATGCATGTGGAACCCAGAGTATGATCAACCGTGTGAACGGGAGACGTGTTCAAATATGTCTCAGTTTTCCTCCCCTGGTACTCGGGTGCAACATTCCAGACGCTTTACTAATACTCTCCCCACTTGGAGAGTCAGCGCCTTTAACCTCCTGTTTGGCCCAGTTTGCAATTTCTGCGGAAGATGAACAGGAATAGGGAGAACCAATGAGAGACTAGCTGGAGGTGTCTGGACGGGCAAATTTAACTCTCATTTCCCACCAGGAAGAGGAAATAACCAAAGGCTCAGCGTGCCGTGCCGGAACCAGATTAGGGCCTGAAGCCATCCTGCTGTGTTGCGGCCAGCTCAAAAGAAAGCGAGTTGAAGAAAGGAGCTCAGGGGCACTGTAAGTCACAAACCTGCAGAGTTATAAATGACAGCTATCGTCCAAAAATATACTGAAGTAAGGCTGCCAAGAGGACTTGAAAGCGGGGCAGAATTGCAGGAAACCGATTTCAGGAGGTAGACTGGAATTGCATTGAAAGCATAGGAAAAGAGGCAGAACGTCCACAATGATGCACTTGGCCAAAAAGGGCGTATGCGTTTTTTCCTGAATATATTCAGGATAAAACGCATACGCCCTTTTTGGCCAACCAAGCAAACTTGCAAAGGAAATCTGCACTACAATGAAGTCTCACTTCCCCCCGGTCAAAAGGGCCATCTGAAAAAAGTGTAAAATCCAGAAAGGCAGGACAGACCATGGAGAACTGGGAGCCTTGTTATGCTGATGGGCGGGATGTAAATTGCCAACAGACACTCGGGAGAAGTGTATGGTGTTTCCTGAAACATCTAAAAAACAAAGCAACAGAGCCTAGGGCACTTCCACTTATGGTCCTATAGCTTAGGGAAATTAAAATCAAAAAGACACAGCCACCCCAAAGTTTGGGATGCCTCTGTTTACAAGAACCTCGTTTACCGTACAAGTTCAATATCACAGAAAGTGAAAAATGGATAAAGAACTTGTGGTACTTATGTACAATGCAGTATCACTCAGCAATGAAATCTATGTCATCAGGCCCGTAGCAGAATAATGAGTGGATTCAGGTACGATGATTCTAACTGAAATAAGTCACACAGAAAAAGAAACATCATAAGATATCACTAATACATGGAATGTAATCTTGGCTACACAGGAACTGAATTACAAAACAGAACAGGGTCTCAAATTTAGAAAGCCAACTTATGCTTGCTTAAGGGGAAAGTTGAGTTGGGGTGCTGCATAAAACCAGAGATTGAAATAAGCACAGATAAAGTTCCTTAAGCCAAATATGGAATAGACAAGAGCTACTCCTTGCTCAACGAAATGGACTCAACACCGCATATTAAACGCCTATGAATGTACCTGACTAGTAAGTATCTTAAAACCTATGGATTGCTATGTCTCCGAAAGAGAATCAAGCATGTGTACAGGGGCATAAACGCAGCAGTGATAGGATTGGAGAGGTTCGGTGAGCAAATGAAGACCCTTTGAAGTCATATTGCATGGTACCCATTCCACGGGTTTCAACTACCCAGGTTTAAGGTATTCTTCCTTCAGCTAAAACATGCATGTGGAATCTAGAGTATGATCAACCATGTGATCGGGAGACGTGTTCAAATATGTCTCAGTTTTCGTACCCTGGTACTCAGGTGCAACATTCCAGACGCTTTACTAACACTCTCCCGACTTGGAGAGTTAGTCCCTTTAACCTCCTGTTTGGCGCAGTTTGCAATTTCTGCGGAAGATGAACAGGAATAGCGAGAACCAATGAGAGACTAGCTGGAGGTGTCTGGACGGGCAAATTTAACTCTCATTTCCCACCAGGAAGAGGAATTAACCAAAGGCTCAGCGTGCCGTGCCGGAACCAGATTAGGGCCTGAAGCCATCCTGCGGTGTTGCGCCCAGCTCACAAGAAAGCGAGTTGAAGAAAGGAGCTCAGGGGCACTGTAATTCACAAACCTGCAGAGTTATAAATGACAGCTATCGTCCAAAAATATACTGAAGTAAGGCTGCCAAGAGGACTTGAAAGCGGGGCAGAATTGCAGGAAACCGATTTCAGGAGGTAGACTGGAATTGCATTGAAAGCAGAAGAAAAGAGGCAGAACGTCCACAATGATGCACTTGGCCAAAAAGGGCGTATGCGTTTTTTCCTGAATATATTCAGGAAAAAACGCATACGCCCTTTTTGGCCAACCAAGCAAGCTTGCAAAGGAAATCTGCACTACAATGAAGTCTCACTTCCCCCCGGTCAAAAGGGCCATCTGAAAAAAGTGTAAAATCCAGAAAGGCAGGACAGACCATGGAGAACTGGGAGACTTGTTATGCTGATGGGCGGGATGTAAATTGCCAACAGACACTCGGGAAAAGTGTATGGTGTTTCCTGAAACATCTAAAAAACAAAGCAACAGAGCCTAGGGCACTTCCACTTATGGTCCTATAGCTTAGGGAAATTAAAATCAAAAAGACACAGCCACCCCAAAGTTTGGGACGCCTCTGTTTACAAGAACCTCGTTTACCGTACAAGTTCAATATCACAGAAAGTGAAAAATGGATAAAGAACTTGTGGTACTTACGTACAATGCAGTATCACACAGCAATGAAATCTATGTCATCAGGCCCGTAGCAGCATAATGAGTGGATTCAGGTACGATGATTCTAACTGAAATAAGTCACACAGAAAAAGAAACATCATAAGATATCACTAATACATGGAATGTAAACTTGGCTACACAGGAACTGAATTCCAAAACAGAACAGTGTCTCAAATTTAGAAAGCCAACTTATGCTTGCTTAAGGGGAAAGGTGAGTTGGGGTGCTGCATAAAACCAGAGATTGAAATGAGCACAGATAAAGTTCCTTAAGCCAAATATGGAATAGACAAGAGCTACTCCTTGCTCAACGAAATGGACTCAACACCCCATATTAAACGCCTAAGAATGTACCTGACTAGTAAGTATCTTAAAACCTATGGATTGCTATGTCTCCAAAAGAGAATCAAGTGTGTGTACAGGGTCATAAACGCAGCAGTGATAGGATTGGAGAGGTTCGGTGAGCATATGAAGACCCTTTGAAGTCATATTGCATGGTACCCATTCCATGGGTCTCAACTCTCCAGGTTTAAGGTATTCTTCCTTCAGCTAAAACATGCATGTGGAACCCAGAGTATGATCAACCGTGTGAACGGGAGACGTGTTCAAATATGTCTCAGTTTTCCTCCCCTGGTACTCGGGTGCAACATTCCAGACGCTTTACTAACACTCTCCCCACTTGGAGAGTCAGCGCCTTTAACCTCCTGTTTGGCCCAGTTTGCAATTTCTGCGGAAGATGAACAGGAATAGGGAGAACCAATGAGAGACTAGCTGGAGGTGTCTGGACGGGCAAATTTAACTCTCATTTCCCACCAGGAAGAGGAAATAACCAAAGGCTCAGCGTGCCGTGCCGGAACCAGATTAGGGCCTGAAGCCATCCTGCTGTGTTGCGGCCAGCTCAAAAGAAAGCGAGTTGAAGAAAGGAGCTCAGGGGCACTGTAAGTCACAAACCTGCAGAGTTATAAATGACAGCTATCGTCCAAAAATATACTGAAGTAAGGCTGCCAAGAGGACTTGAAAGCGGGGCAGAATTGCAGGAAACCGATTTCAGGAGGTAGACTGGAATTGCATTGAAAGCATAGGAAAAGAGGCAGAACGTCCACAATGATGCACTTGGCCAAAAAGGGCGTATGCGTTTTTTCCTGAATATATTCAGGATAAAACGCATACGCCCTTTTTGGCCAACCAAGCAAACTTGCAAAGGAAATCTGCACTACAATGAAGTCTCACTTCCCCCCGGTCAAAAGGGCCATCTGAAAAAAGTGTAAAATCCAGAAAGGCAGGACAGACCATGGAGAACTGGGAGCCTTGTTATGCTGATGGGCGGGATGTAAATTGCCAACAGACACTCGGGAGAAGTGTATGGTGTTTCCTGAAACATCTAAAAAACAAAGCAACAGAGCCTAGGGCACTTCCACTTATGGTCCTATAGCTTAGGGAAATTAAAATCAAAAAGACACAGCCACCCCAAAGTTTGGGATGCCTCTGTTTACAAGAACCTCGTTTACCGTACAAGTTCAATATCACAGAAAGTGAAAAATGGATAAAGAACTTGTGGTACTTATGTACAATGCAGTATCACTCAGCAATGAAATCTATGTCATCAGGCCCGTAGCAGCATAATGAGTGGATTCAGGTACGATGATTCTAACTGAAATAAGTCACACAGAAAAAGAAACATCATAAGATATCACTAATACATGGAATGTAATCTTGGCTACACAGGAACTGAATTACAAAACAGAACAGGGTCTCAAATTTAGAAAGCCAACTTATGCTTGCTTAAGGGGAAAGTTGAGTTGGGGTGCTGCATAAAACCAGAGATTGAAATGAGCACAGATAAAGTTCCTTAAGCCAAATATGGAATAGACAAGAGCTACTCCTTGCTCAACGAAATGGACTCAACACCGCATATTAAACGCCTATGAATGTACCTGACTAGTAAGTATCTTAAAACCTATGGATTGCTATGTCTCCGAAAGAGAATCAAGCATGTGTACAGGGGCATAAACGCAGCAGTGATAGGATTGGAGAGGTTCGGTGAGCAAATGAAGACCCTTTGAAGTCATATTGCATGGTACCCATTCCACGGGTTTCAACTACCCAGGTTTAAGGTATTCTTCCTTCAGCTAAAACATGCATGTGGAATCTAGAGTATGATCAACCATGTGATCGGGAGACGTGTTCAAATATGTCTCAGTTTTCGTACCCTGGTACTCAGGTGCAACATTCCAGACGCTTTACTAACACTCTCCCGACTTGGAGAGTTAGTCCCTTTAACCTCCTGTTTGGCGCAGTTTGCAATTTCTGCGGAAGATGAACAGGAATAGCGAGAACCAATGAGAGACTAGCTGGAGGTGTCTGGACGGGCAAATTTAACTCTCATTTCCCACCAGGAAGAGGAATTAACCAAAGGCTCAGCGTGCCGTGCCGGAACCAGATTAGGGCCTGAAGCCATCCTGCGGTGTTGCGCCCAGCTCACAAGAAAGCGAGTTGAAGAAAGGAGCTCAGGGGCACTGTAATTCACAAACCTGCAGAGTTATAAATGACAGCTATCGTCCAAAAATATACTGAAGTAAGGCTGCCAAGAGGACTTGAAAGCGGGGCAGAATTGCAGGAAACCGATTTCAGGAGGTAGACTGGAATTGCATTGAAAGCATAGGAAAAGAGGCAGAACGTCCACAATGATGCACTTGGCCAAAAAGGGCGTATGCGTTTTTTCCTGAATATATTCAGGAAAAAACGCATACGCCCTTTTTGGCCAACCAAGCAAGCTTGCAAAGGAAATCTGCACTACAATGAAGTCTCACTTCCCCCCGGTCAAAAGGGCCATCTGAAAAAAGTGTAAAATCCAGAAAGGCAGGACAGGCCATGGAGAACTGGGAGCCTTGTTATGCTGATGGGCGGGATGTAAATTGCCAACAGACACTCGGGAGAAGTGTATGGTGTTTCCTGAAACATCTAAAAAACAAAGCAACAGAGCCTAGGGCACTTCCACTTATGGTCCTATAGCTTAGGGAAATTAAAATCAAAAAGACACAGCCACCCCAAAGTTTGGGACGCCTCTGTTTACAAGAACCTCGTTTACCGTACAAGTTCAATATCACAGAAAGTGAAAAATGGATAAAGAACTTGTGGTACTTACGTACAATGCAGTATCACTCAGCAATGAAATCTATGTCATCAGGCCCGTAGCAGCATAATGAGTGGATTCAGGTACGATGATTCTAACTGAAATAAGTCACACAGAAAAAGAAACATCATAAGATATCACTAATACATGGAATGTAAACGTGGCTACACAGGAACTGAATTACAAAACAGAACAGGGTCTCAAATTTAGAAAGCCAACTTATGCTTGCTTAAGGGGAAAGGTGAGTTGGGGTGCTGCATAAAACCAGAGATTGAAATGAGCACAGATAAAGTTCCTTAAGCCACATATGGAATAGACAAGAGCTACTCCTTGCTCAACGAAATGGACTCAACACCACATATTAAACGCCTATGAATGTACCTGACTAGTAAGTATCTTAAAACCTATGGATTGCTATGTATCCAAAAGAGAATCAAGCGTGTGTACAGGGGCATAAACGCAGCAGTGATAGGATTGGAGAGGTTCGGTGAGCAAATGAAGACCCTTTGAAGTCATATTGCATGGTACCCATTCCACGGGTCTCAACTCTCCAGGTTTAAGGTATTCTTCCTTCAGCTAAAACATGCATGTGGAACCCAGACTATGATCAACTGTGTGAACGGGAGACGTGTTCAAATATGTCTCAGTTTTCCTCCCCTGGTACTCGGGTGCAACATTCCAGACGCTTTACTAACACTCTCCCCACTTGGAGAGTCAGCGCCTTTAACCTCCTGTTTGGCCCAGTTTGCAATTTCTGCGGAAGATGAACAGGAATAGGGAGAACCAATGAGAGACTAGCTGGAGGTGTCTGGAGGGGCAATTTTATCTCTCATTTCCCACCAGGAAGAGGAAATAACCAAAGGCTCAGCGTGCCGTGCCGGAACCAGATTAGGGCCTGAAGCCATCCTGCGGTGTTGCGGCCAGCTCAAAAGAAAGCGAGTTGAAGAAAGGAGCTAAGGGGCACTGTAATTCACAAACCTGCAGAGTTATAAATGACAGCTATCGTCCAAAAATATACTGAAGTAAGGCTGCCAAGAGGACTTGAAAGCGGGGCAGAATTGCAGGAAACCGATTTCATGAGGTAGAGTGGAATTGCATTGAAAGCATAGGAAAAGAGGCAGAACGTCCACAATGATGCACTTGGCCAAAAAGGGCGTATGCGTTTTTTCCTGAATATATTCAGGAAAAAACGCATACGCCCTTTTTGGCCAACCAAGCAAGCTTGCAAAGGAAATCTGCACTACAATGAAGTCTCACTTCCCCCCGGTCAAAAGGGCCATCTGAAAAAAGTGTAAAATCCAGAAAGGCAGGACAGACCATGGAGAACTGGGAGCCTTGTTATGCTGATGGGCGGGATGTAAATTGCCAACAGACACTCGGGAGAAGTGTATGGTGTTTCCTGAAACATCTAAAAAACAAAGCAACAGAGCCTAGGGCACTTCCACTTATGGTCCTATAGCTTAGGAAAATTAAAATCAAAAAGACACAGCCACCCCAAAGTTTGGGATGCCTCTGTTTACAAGAACCTCGTTTACCGTACAAGTTCAATATCACAGAAAGTGAAAAATGGATAAAGAACTTGTGGTACTTATGTACAATGCAGTATCACTCAGCAATGAAATCTATGTCATCAGGCCCGTAGCAGCATAATGAGTGGATTCAGGTACGATGATTCTAACTGAAATAAGTCACACAGAAAAAGAAACATCATAAGATATCACTAATACATGGAATGTAAACTTGGCTACACAGGAACTGAATTACAAAACAGAACAGGGTCTCAAATTTAGAAAGCCAACTTATGCTTGCTTAAGGGGAAAGTTGAGTTGGGGTGCTGCATAAAACCAGAGATTGAAATGAGCACAGATAAAGTTCCTTAAGCCAAATATGGAATAGACAAGAGCTACTCCTTGCTCAACGAAATGGACTCAACACCGCATATTAAACGCCTATGAATGTACCTGACTAGTAAGTATCTTAAAACCTATGGATTGCTATGTCTCCGAAAGAGAATCAAGCATGTGTACAGGGGCATAAACGCAGCAGTGATAGGATTGGAGTGGTTCGGTGAGCAAATGAAGACCCTTTGAAGTCATATTGCATGGTACCCATTCTACGGGTTTCAACTACCCAGGTTTAAGGGATTCTTCCTTCAGCTAAAACATGCATGTGGAACCTAGAGTATGATCAACCATGTGATCGGGAGACGTGTTCAAATATGTCTCAGTTTTCGTACCCTGGTACTCAGGTGCAACATTCCAGACGCTTTACTAACACTCTCCCGACTTGGAGAGTTAGTCCCTTTAACCTCCTGTTTGGCGCAGTTTGCAATTTCTGCGGAAGATAAACAGGAGTAGCGAGAACCAATGAGAGACTAGCTGGAGGTGTCTGGACGGGCAAATTTAACTCTCAATTCCCACCAGGAAGAGGAATTAACCAAAGGCTCAGCGTGCCGTGCCAGAACCAGATTAGGGCCTGAAGCCATCCTGCGGTGTTGCGCCCAGCTCACAAGAAAGCGAGTTGAAGAAAGGAGCTCAGGGGCACTGTAATTCACAATCCTGCAGAGTTATAAATGACAGCTATCGTCCAAAAATATACTGAAGTAAGGCTGCCAAGAGGACTTGAAAGCGGGGCAGAATTGCAGGAAACCGATTTCAGGAGGTAGACTGGAATTGCATTGAAAGCATAGGAAAAGAGGCAGAACGTCCACAATGATGCACTTGGCCAAAAAGGGCGTATGTGTTTTTTCCTGAATATATTCAGGAAAAAACGCATACGCCCTTTTTGGCCAACCAAGCAAGCTTGCAAAGGAAATCTGCACTACAATGAAGTCTCACTTCCCCCCGGTCAAAAGGGCCATCTGAAAAAAGTGTAAAATCCAGAAAGGCAGGACAGGCCATGGAGAACTGGGAGACTTGTTATGCTGATGGGCGGGATGTAAATTGCCAACAGACACTCGGGAGAAGTGTATGGTGTTTCCTGAAACATCTAAAAAACAAAGCAACAGAGCCTAGGGCACTTCCACTTATGGTCCTATAGCTTAGGGAAATTAAAATCAAAAAGACACAGCCACCCCAAAGTTTGGGACGCCTCTGTTTACAAGAACCTCGTTTACCGTACAAGTTCAATATCACAGAAAGTGAAAAATGGATAAAGAACTTGTGGTACTTACGTACAATGCAGTATCACACAGCAATGAAATCTATGTCATCAGGCCCGTAGCAGCATAATGAGTGGATTCAGGTACGATGATTCTAACTGAAATAAGTCACACAGAAAAAGAAACATCATAAGATATCACTAATACATGGAATGTAAACTTGGCTACACAGGAACTGAATTCCAAAACAGAACAGTGTCTCAAATTTAGAAATCCAACTTATGCTTGCTTAAGGGGAAAGGTGAGTTGGGGTGCTGCATAAAACCAGAGATTGAAATGAGCACAGATAAAGTTCCTTAAGCCAAATATGGAATAGACAAGAGCTACTCCTTGCTCAACGAAATGGACTCAACACCCCATATTAAACGCCTAAGAATGTACCTGACTAGTAAGTATCTTAAAACCTATGGATTGCTATGTCTCCAAAAGAGAATCAAGTGTGTGTACAGGGTCATAAACGCAGCAGTGATAGGATTGGAGAGGTTCGGTGAGCAAATGAAGACCCTTTGAAGTCATATTGCATGGTACCCATTCCATGGGTCTCAACTCTCCAGGTTTAAGGTATTCTTCCTTCAGCTAAAACATGCATGTGGAACCCAGAGTATGATCAACCGTGTGAACGGGAGACGTGTTCAAATATGTCTCAGTTTTCCTCCCCTGGTACTCGGGTGCAACATTCCAGACGCTTTACTAACACTCTCCCCACTTGGAGAGTCAGCGCCTTTAACCTCCTGTTTGGCCCAGTTTGCAATTTCTGCGGAAGATGAACAGGAATAGGGAGAACCAATGAGAGACTAGCTGGAGGTGTCTGGACGGGCAAATTTAACTCTCATTTCCCACCAGGAAGAGGAAATAACCAAAGGCTCAGCGTGCCGTGCCGGAACCAGATTAGGGCCTGAAGCCATCCTGCTGTGTTGCGGCCAGCTCAAAAGAAAGCGAGTTGAAGAAAGGAGCTCAGGGGCACTGTAAGTCACAAACCTGCAGAGTTATAAATGACAGCTATCGTCCAAAAATATACTGAAGTAAGGCTGCCAAGAGGACTTGAAAGCGGGGCAGAATTGCAGGAAACCAATTTCAGGAGGTAGACTGGAATTGCATTGAAAGCATAGGAAAAGAGGCAGAACGTCCACAATGATGCACTTGGCCAAAAAGGGCGTATGCGTTTTTTCCTGAATATATTCAGGAAAAAACGCATACGCCCTTTTTGGCCAACCAAGCAAGCTTGCAAAGGAAATCTGCACTACAATGAAGTCTCACTTCCCCCCGGTCAAAAGGGCCATCTGAAAAAAGTGTAAAATCCAGAAAGGCAGGACAGGCCATGGAGAACTGGGAGACTTGTTATGCTGATGGGCGGGATGTAAATTGCCAACAGACACTCGGGAGAAGTGTATGGTGTTTCCTGAAACATCTAAAAAACAAAGCAACAGAGCCTAGGGCACTTCCACTTATGGTCCTATAGCTTAGGGAAATTAAAATCAAAAAGACACAGCCACCCCAAAGTTTGGGACGCCTCTGTTTACAAGAACCTCGTTTACCGTACAAGTTCAATATCACAGAAAGTGAAAAATGGATAAAGAACTTGTGGTACTTACGTACAATGCAATATCACTCAGCAATGAAATCTATGTCATCAGGCCCGTAGCAGCATAATGAGTGGATTCAGGTACGATGATTCTAACTGAAATAAGTCACACAGAAAAAGAAACATCATAAGATATCACTAATACATGGAATGTAAACGTGGCTACACAGGAACTGAATTACAAAACAGAACAGGGTCTCAAATTTAGAAAGCCAACTTATGCTTGCTTAAGGGGAAAGGTGAGTTGGGGTGCTGCATAAAACCAGAGATTGAAATGAGCACAGATAAAGTTCCTTAAGCCAAATATGGAATAGACAAGAGCTACTCCTTGCTCAACGAAATGGACTCAACACCGCATATTAAACGCCTATGAATGTACCTGACTAGTAAGTATCTTAAAACCTATGGATTGCTATGTCTCCAAAAGAGAATCAAGCGTGTGTACAGGGGCATAAACGCAGCAGTGATAGGATTGGAGAGGTTCGGTGAGCAAATGAAGACCCTTTGAAGTCATATTGCATGGTACCCATTCCACGGGTCTCAACTCTCCAGGTTTAAGGTATTCTTCCTTCAGCTAAAACATGCATGTGGAACCCAGAGTATGATCAACTGTGTGAACGGGAGACGTGTTCAAATATGTCTCAGTATTCCTCCCCTGGTACTCGGGTGCAACATTCCAGACGCTTTACTAACACTCTCCCCACTTGGAGAGTCAGCGCCTTTAACCTCCTGTTTGGCCCAGTTTGCAATTTCTGTGGAAGATGAACAGGAATAGGGAGAACCAATGAGAGACTAGCTGGAGGTGTCTGGACGGGCAAATTTAACTCTCATTTCCCACCAGGAAGAGGAAATAACCAAAGGCTCAGCGTGCCGTGCCCGAACCAGATTAGGGCCTGAAGCCATCCTGCGGTGTTGCGGCCAGCTCACAAGAAAGCGAGTTGAAGAAAGGAGCTCAGGGGCACTGTAATTCACAAACCTGCAGAGTTATAAATGACAGCTATCGTCCAAAAATATACTGAAGTAAGGCTGCCAAGAGGACTTGAAAGCGGGGCAGAATTGCAGGAAACCGATTTCAGGAGGTAGACTGGAATTGCATTGAAAGCATAGGAAAAGAGGCAGAACGTCCACAATGATGCACTTGGCCAAAAAGGGCATATGCGTTTTTTCCTGAATATATTCAGGAAAAAACGCATACGCCCTTTTTGGCCAACCAAGCAAGCTTGCAAAGGAAATCTGCACTACAATGAAGTCTCACTTCCCCCCGGTCAAAAGGGCCATCTGAAAAAAGTGTAAAATCCAGAAAGGCAGGACAGGCCATGGAGAACTGGGAGCCTTGTTATGCTGATGGGCGGGATGTAAATTGCCAACAGACACTCGGGAGAAGTGTATGGTGTTTCCTGAAACATCTAAAAAACAAAGCAACAGAGCCTAGGGCACTTCCACTTATGGTCCTATAGCTTAGGGAAATTAAAATCAAAAAGACACAGGCACCCCAAAGTTTGGGACGCCTCTGTTTACAAGAACCTCGTTTACCGTACAAGTTCAATATCACAGAAAGTGAAAAATGGATAAAGAACTTGTGGTACTTACGTACAATGCAGTATCACTCAGCAATGAAATCTATGTCATCAGGCCCGTAGCAGCATAATGAGTGGATTCAGGTACGATGATTCTAACTGAAATAAGTCACACAGAAAAAGAAACATCATAAGATATCACTAATACACGGAATGTAAACTTGGCTACACAGGAACGGAATTCCAAAACAGAACAGGGTCTCAAATTTAGAAAACCAACTTATGCTTGCTTAAGGGGAAAGGTGAGTTGAGGTGCTGCATAAAACCAGAGATTTAAATGAGCACAGATAAAGTTCCTTAAGCCAAATATGGAATAGACAAGAGCTACTCCTTGCTCAACGAAATGGACTCAACACCCCATATTAAACGCCTAAGAATGTACCTGACTAGTAAGTATCTTAAAACCTATGGATTGCTATGTCTCCAAAAGAGAATCAAGCGTGTGTACAGGGGCATAAACGCAGCAGTGATAGGATTGGAGAGGTTCGGTGAGCAAATGAAGACCCTTTGAAGTCATATTGCATGGTACCCATTACACGGGTCTCAACTCTCCAGGTTTAAGGTATTCTTCCTTCAGCTAAAACATGCATGTGGAACCCAGAGTATGATCAACCGTGTGAACGGGAGACGTGTTCAAATATGTCTCAGTTTTCCTCCCCTGGTACTCGGGTGCAACATTCCAGACGCTTTACTAACACTCTCCCCACTTGGAGAGTCAGTCCCTTTAACCTCCTGTTTGGCCCAGTTTGCAATTTCTGCGGAAGATGAACAGGAATAGCGAGAACCAATGAGAGACTAGCTGGAGGTGTCTGGACGGGCAAATTTAACTCTCATTTCCCACCAGGAAGAGGAATTAACCAAAGGCTCAGCATGCCGTGCCGGAACCAGATTAGGGCCTGAAGCCATCCTGCGGTGTTGCGGCCAGGTCACAAGAAAGCGAGTTGAAGAAAGGAGTTCAGGGGCACTGTAATTCACAAACCTGCAGAGTTATAAATGACAGGTATCGACCAAAAATATACTGAAGTAAGGCTGCCAAGAGGACTTGAATGCGGGGCAGAATTGCAGGAAACCGATTTCAGGAGGTAGACTGGAATTGCATTGAAAGCATAGGAAAAGAGGCAGAACGTCCACAATGATGCACTTGGCCAAAAAGGGCGTATGCGTTTTTTCCTGAATATATTCAGGAAAAAACGCATACGCCCTTTTTGGCCAACCAAGCAAACTTGCAAAGGAAATCTTCACTACAATGAAGTCTCACTTCCCCCCGGTCAAAAGGGCCATCTGAAAAAAGTGTAAAATCCAGAAAGGCAGGACAGGCCATGGAGAACTGGGAGCCTCGTTATGCTGATGGGCGGGTTGTAAATTGCCAACAGACACTCGGGAGAAGTGTATGGTGTTTCCTTAAACATCTAAAAAACAAAGCAACGGAGCCTAGGGCACTTCCACTTATGGTCCTATAGCTTAGGGAAATTAAAATCAAAAAGACACAGCCACCCCAAAGTTTGGGACGCCTCTGTTTACAAGAACCTCGTTTACAGTACAAGTTCAACATCGCAGAAAGTGACAAATGGATAAAGAACTTGTGGTACTTACGTACAATGCAGTATCACTCAGCAATGAAATCTATGTCATCAGGCCCATAGCAGCATAATGAATGGATTCAGGTACGATGATTCTAACTGAAATAAGTCACACAGAAAAAGAAACATCATAAGATATCACTAATACACGGAATGTAAACTTGGCTACACAGGAACGGAATTCCAAAACAGAACAGGGTCTCAAATTTAGAAAACCAACTTATGCTTGCTTAAGGGGAAAGGTGAGTTGGGGTGCTGCATAAAACCAGAGATTTAAATGAGCACAGATAAAGTTCCTTAAGCCAAATATGGAATAGACAAGAGCTACTCCTTGCTCAACGAAATGGACTCAACACCGCATATTAAACGCCTAAGAATGTACCTGACTAGTAAGTATCTTAAAACCTATGGATTGCTATGTCTCCGAAAGAGAACCAAGCGTGTGTACAGGGGCATAAACGCAGCAGTGATAGGATTGGAGAGGTTCGGTGAGCAAATGAAGACCCTTTGAAGTCATATTGCATGGTACCCATTTCTCGGATTTCAACTACCCAGGTTTAAGGTATTCTTCCTTCAGCTAAAACATGCATGTGGAACCTAGAGTATGATCAACCGTGTGATCGGGAGACGTGTTCAAATATGTCTCAGTTTTCCTCCCCTGGTACTCGGGTGCAACATTCCAGACGCTTTACTAACACTCTCCCAACTTGGAGAGTCAGCGCCTTTAACCTCCTGTTTGGCCCAGTTTGCAATTTCTGCAGAAGATGAACAGGAATAGCGAGAACCAATGAGACACTAGCTGGAGGTGTCTGGATGGGCAAATTTAACTCTCATTTCCCACCAGGAAGAGGAATTAACCAAAGGCTCAGCGTGCCGTGCCAGAACCAGATTAGGGCCTGAAGCCATCCTGCGGTGTTGCGGCCAGCACAAAAGAAAGCGAGTTGAAGAAAAGAGCTCAGGGTCACTGTAATTCACAAACGTGCAGAGTTATAAATGACAGCTATCGTCCAAAAATATACTGAAGTAAGGCTGCCAAGAGGACTTGAAAGCGGGGCAGAATTGCAGGAAACCGATTTCAGGAGGTAGACTGGAATTGCATTGAAAGCATAGGAAAAGAGGCAGAACGTCCACAATGATGCACTTGGCCAAAAAGGGCGTATGCGTTTTTTCCTGAATATATTCAGGAAAAAACGCATACGCCCTTTTTGGCCAACCAAGCAAGCTTGCAAAGGAAATCTGCACTACAATGAAGTCTCACCTCCCCCCGGTCAAAAGGGCCATCTGAAAAAAGTGTAAAATCCAGAAAGGCAGGACAGGCCATGGAGAACTGGGAGCCTTGTTATGCTGATGGGCGGGATGTAAATTGCCAACAGACACTCGGGAGAAGTGTATGGTGTTTCCTGAAACATCTAAAAAACAAAGCAACAGAGCCTAGGGCACTTCCACTTATGGTCCTATAGCTTAGGGAAATTAAAATCAAAAAGACACAGCCACCCCAAAGTTTGGGACGCCTCTGTTTACAAGAACCTCGTTTACCGTACAAGTTCAATATCACAGAAAATGAAAAATGGATAAAGAACTTGTGGTACTTACGTACAATGCAGTATCACTCAGCAATGAAATCTATGTCATCAGGCCCGTAGCAGCATAATGAGTGGATTCAGGTACGATGATTCTAACTGAAATAAGTCACACAGAAAAAGAAACATCATAAGATATCACTAATACACGGAATGTAAACTTGGCTACACAGGAACTGAATTCCAAAACAGAACAGGGTCTCAAATTTAGAAAACCAACTTATGCTTGCTTAAGGGGAAAGGTGAGTTGGGGTGCTGCATAAAACCAGAGATTGAAATGAGCACAGATAAAGTTCCTTAAGCCAAATATGGAATAGACAAGAGCTACTCCTTGCTCAACGAAATGGACTCAACACCCCATATTAAACGCCTAAGAATGTACCTGACTAGTAAGTATCTTAAAACCTATGGATTGCTATGTCTCCAAAAGAGAATCAAGCGTGTGTACAGGGGCATAAACGCAGCAGTGATAGGATTGGAGAGGTTCGGTGAGCCAATGAAGACCCTTTGAAGTCATATTGCATGGTACCCATTACACGGGTCTCAACTCTCCAGGTTTAAGGTATTCTTCCTTCAGCTAAAACATGCATGTGGTACCCAGAGTATGATCAACCGTGTGAACGGGAGACGCGTTCAAATATGTCTCAGTTTTCCTCCCCTGGTACTCGGGTGCAACATTCCAGACGCTTTACTAACACTGTCCCCACTTGGAGAGTCAGTCCCTTTAACCTCCTGTTTGGCCCAGTTTGCAATTTCTGCGGAAGATGAACAGGAATAGAGAGAACCAATGAGAGACTAGCTGGAGGTGTCTGGACGGGCAAATTTAACTCTCATTTCCCACCAGGAAGAGGAATTAACCAAAGGCTCAGCATGCCGTGCCGGAACCAGATTAGGGCCTGAAGCCATCCTGCGGTGTTGCGGCCAGGTCACAAGAAAGCGAGTTGAAGAAAGGAGCTCAGGGGCACTGTAATTCACAAACCTGCAGAGTTATAAATGACAGCTATCGTCCAAAAATATACTGAAGTAAGGCTGCCAAGAGGACTTGAAAGCGGGGCAGAATTGCAGGAAACCGATTTCAGGAGGTAGACTGGAATTGCATTGAAAGCATAGGAAAAGAGGCAGAACGTCCACAATGATGCACTTGGCCAAAAAGGGCGTATGCGTTTTTTCCTGAATATATTCAGGAAAAAACGCATACGCACTTTTTGGCCAACCAAGCAAACTTGCAAAGGAAATCTGCACTACAATGAAGTCTCACTTCCCCCTGGTCAAAAGGGCCATCTGAAAAAAGTGTAAAATCCAGAAAGGCAGGACAGGCCATGGAGAACTAGGAGCCTTGTTATGCTGATGGGCGGGATGTAAATTGCCAACAGACACTCGGGAGAAGTGTATGGTGTTTCCTGAAACATCTAAAAAACAAAGCAACAGAGCCTAGGGCACTTCCACTTATGGTCCTATAGCTTAGGGAAATTAAAATCAAAAAGACACAGCCACCCCAAAGTTTGGGACGCCTGTGTTTACAAGAACCTCGTTTACCGTACAAGTTCAATATCACAGAAAATGAAAAATGGATAAAGAACTTGTGGTACTTACGTACAATGCAGTATCACTCAGCAATGAAATCTATGTCATCAGGCCCGTAGCAGCATAATGAGTGGATTCAGGTACGATGATTCTAACTGAAATAAGTCACACAGAAAAAGAAACATCATAAGATATCAGTAATACACGGAATGTAAACTTGGCTACACAGGAACTGAATTCCAAAACAGAACAGGGTCTCAAATTTAGAAAACCAACTTATGCTTGCTTAAGGGGAAAGGTGAGTTGGGGTGCTGCATAAAACCAGAGATTGAAATGAGCACAGATAAAGTTCCTTAAGCCAAATATGGAATACACAAGAGCTATTCCTTGCTCAACGAAATGGACTCAACACCCCATATTAAACGCCTAAGAATGTACCTGACTAGTAAGTATCTTAAAACCTATGGATTGCTATGTCTCCGAAAGAGAACCAAGCGTGTGTACAGGGGCATAAACGCAGCAGTGATAGGATTGGAGAGGTTCGGTGAGCAAATGAAGACCCTTTGAAGTCTTATTGCATGGTACCCATTCCACGGGTCTCAACTCTCCAGGTTTAAGGTATTCTTCCTTCAGCTAAAACATGCATGTGGAACCCAGAGTATGATCAACCATGTGAACAGGAGACGTGTTCAAATATGTCTCAGTTTTCCTCCCCTGGTACTCGCGTGCAATATTCCAGATGCTTTACAAACACTCTCCCCACTTGGAGAGTCAGCGCCTTTAACCTCCTGTTTGGCCCAGTTTGCAATTTCTGCGGAAGATGAACTGGAATAGAGACAACCAATGAGAGACTAGCTGGAGGTGTCTGGACGGGCAAATTTAACTCTCATTTCCCACCAGGAAGAAGAAATAACCAAAGGCTCAGCGTGCCGTGCTGGAACCAGATTAGGGCCTGAAGCCATCCTGCGGTGTTGCGGCCAGGTCACAAGAAAGCGAGTTGAAGAAAGGAGCTCAGGGGCACTGTAATTCACAAACCTGCAGACTTACAAATGACAGCTATCGTCCAAAAATATACTGAAGTAAGGCTGCCAAGAGGACTTGAAAGCGGGGCAGAATTGCAGGAAACCGATTTCAGGAGGTAGACTGGAATTGCATTGAAAGCATAGGAAAAGAGGCAGAACGTCCACAATGATGCACTTGGCCAAAAAGTGCGTATGCGTTTTTTCCTGAATATATTCAGGAAAAAACGCATACGCCCTTTTTGGCCAACCAAGCAAACTTGCAAAGGAAATCTGCACTACAATGAAGTCTCACTTCCTCCCGGTCAAAAGGGCCATCTGAAAAAAGTGTAAAATCCAGAAAGGCAGGACAGGCCATGGAGAACTGGGAGCCTTGTTATGCTGATGGGCGGGATGTAAATTGCCAACAGACACTCCGGAGAAGTGTATGGTGTTTCCTGAAACATCTAAGAAACAAAGCAACAGAGCCTAGGGCACTTCCACTTATGGTCCTATAGCTTAGGGAAATTAAAATCAAAAAGACACAGCCACCCCAAAGTTTGGGACACCTCTGTTTACAAGAACCTCGTTTACCGTATAAGTTCAATATTACAGAAAGTGAAAAATGGATAAAGAAGTTGTGGTATTTACTTACAAAGCAATATCACTCAGCAATGAAATCTATGTCATCAGGCACTTAGCAGCACAATGAGTGGATTCAGGTATGATGATTCTAACTGAAATAAGTCACACAGAAAAAGAAACATCATAAGATATCAGTAATACACGGAATGTAAACTTGACTACACAGGAACTGAATTACAGAACAGAACAGGGTCTCAAATTTAGAAAACCAACTTATGCTTGCTTAAGGGTAACGGTGAGTTGGGGTGCTGCATAAAACCAGAGATTGAAATGAGCACAAATAAAGTTCCTTAAGCCAAATACGGAATAGACAAGAGCTACTCCTTGGTCAACGAAATGGACTCAACACCACATATAAAACGCCTAAGAATGTACCTAACTAGTAAGTATCTTAAAACCTATGGATTGCTATGTCTCCGAAAGAGAATCAAGCATGTGTACAGGGGCATAAACGCAGCAGAGATAGGATTGGAGAGGTTCGGTGAGCAAATGAAGACCCTTTGAAGTCATATTGCATGGTACCCATTCCACGGGTTTCAACTACCCAGTTTTAAGGTATTCTTCCTTCAGCTAAAACATGCATGTGGAACATAGAGTATGATCAACTGTGTGATCGGGAGACGTCTTCAAATATGTCTCCGTTCTCGTCCCCTGGTACTCGGGTGCAACATTCCAGACGCTTTACTAACACTCTCCCGACTTGGAGAGTCAGTGCCTTTAACCTCCTGATTGGCCCAGTTTGCAATTTCTGCGGAAGATGAACAGGAATAGGGAGAACCAATGAGCGACTAGCTGGAGGTGTCTGGACGGGCAAATTTAACTCTCATTTCCCACCAGGATGAGGAATTAACCAAAGGCTCAGCGTGCCGTGCCGGAACCAGATTAGGGCCTGAAGCAATCCTGCGGTGTTGCGGCCAGCTCACACAAGAAAGCGAGTTGAAGAAAGGAGCTCAGGGGCACTGTAATTCACAAACCTGCAGAGTTATAAATGACAGCTATCGTCCAAAAATATACTGAAGTAAGGCTGCCAAGAGGACTTGAAAGCGGGGCAGAATTGCAGGAAACCGATTTCAGGAGGTAGACTGGAATTGCATTGAAAGCATAGGAAAAGAGGCAGAACGTCCACAATGATGCACTTGGCCAAAAAGGGCGTATGCGTTTTTTCCTGAATATATTCAGGAAAAAACGCATACGCCCTTTTTGGCCAACCAAGCAAGCTTGCAAAGGAAATCTGCACTACAATGAAGTCTCACTTCCCCCCGGTAAAAAGGGCCATCTGAAAAAAGTGTAAAATCCAGAAAGGCAGGACAGGCCATGGAGAACTGGGAGCCTTGTTATGCTGATGGGCGGGATGTAACTTGCCAACAGCCACTCGGGAGAAGTGTATGGTGTTTCCTGAAACATCTAAAAAAAAATCAACAGAGCCTAGGGCACTTCCACTTATGGTCCTATAGCTTAGCGAAATGAAAATCAAAAAGACACAGCCACCCCAAAGTTTGGGACGGCTCTGTTTACAAGAACCTCGTTTACGGTACAAGTTCAATATCGCAGAAAGTGAAAAATGGATAAAGAATTTGTGGTACTTACGTACAATGCAATATCACTCAGCAATGACATCTATGTCATCAGGCCCGTAGCAGCATAATGAGTGGATTCAGGTATGATGATTCTAACTGAAATAAGTCACACAGAAAAAGAAACATCATCAGATATCACTAATACACGGAATGTCAACTTGGCTACACAGGAACTGGATTACAAAACAGAACAGAGTCTCAAATTTAGAAAACCAACTTATGCTTGCTTAAGGGGAAAGGTGAGTTGGGGTGCTGCATAAAACCAGAGATTGAAATGAGCACAGATAAAGTTCCTTAAGCCAAATACGGAATAGACAAGAGCTACTCCTTGCTCAACGAAATGGACTCAACACCCCATATTAAACGCCTAAGAATGTACCTGACTAGTAAGTATCTTAAAACCTATGGATTGCTATGTCTCCGAAAGAGAATCAAGCGTGTGTACAGGGGCATAAACGCAGCAGTGATAGGATTGGAGAGGTTCGGTGAGCAAATGAAGACCCTTTGAAGTCATATTGCATGGTACCCATTCCACGGGTCTGAATTCTCCAGGTGTAAGCGATTCTTCCTTCAGCTAAAACATGCATGTGGAACCCAGAGTATGATCAACCGTGTGATCGGGAGACGTGTTCAAATATGTCTCCGTTCTCGTCCCCTGATACTCGGGTGCAACATTCCAGACGCTTTACTAACACTCTCCCGACTTGGAGAGTCAGTGCCTTTAACCTCCTGATTGGCCCAGTTTGCAATTTCTTCGGAAGATGAACAGGAATAGGGAGAACCAATAAGAGACTAACTGCAGGTGTCTGGACGGGCAAATTTAACTCTCATTTCCCACCAGGAAGAGGAATTAACCAAAGGCTCAGCGTGCCGTGCCGGAACCAGATTAGGGCCTGAAGCAATCCTGCGGTGTTGCGGCCAGCTCACAAGAAAGCGAGTTGAAGAAAGGAGCTCAGGGGCACTGTAATTCACAAACCTGCAGAGTTATAAATGACAGCTATCGTCCAAAAATATACTGAAGTAAGGCTGCCAAGAGGACTTGAAAGCGGGGCAGAATTGCAGGAAACCGATTTCAGGATGTAGACTGGAATTGCATTTAAAGCATAGGAAAAGAGGCAGAACGTCCACAATGATGCACTTGGCCAAAAAGGGCGTATGCGTTTTTTCCTGAATATATTCAGGAAAAAACGCATACGCCCTTTTTGGCCAACCAAGCAAGCTTGCAAAGGAAATCTGCACTACAATGAAGTCTCACTTCCCCCCGTTCAAAAGGGCCATCTGAAAAAAGTGTAAAATCCAGCAAGGCAGTACAGGCCATGGAGAACTGGGAGCCTTGTTATGCTGATGGGCGGGATGTAAATTGCCCACAGCCACTGAGGAGAAGTGTTTGGTGTTTCCTGAAACACCTAAAAAACAAAGCAACAGAGCCTAGGGCACTTCCACTTATGGTCCTATAGCTTAGGGAAATGAAAATCAAAAAGACACAGCCACCCCAAAGTTTGGGACGGCTCTGTTTACAAGAACCTCGTTTACGGTACAAGTTCAATATCGCAGAAAGTGAAAAATGGATAAAGAAGTTGTGGTACTTACGTACAATGCAGTATCACTCAGCAATGAAATCTATGTCATCAGGCCCATAGCAGCATAATGAGTGGATTCAGGTATGATGATTCTAACTGAAATAAGTCACACAGAAAAACAAACATCATAAGATATCACTAATACATGGAATGTAAACTTGGCTACACAGGAACTGGATTACAAAACAGAACAGGGTCTCAAATTTAGAAAACCAACTTATGCTTGCTTAAGGGGAAAGGTGAGTTGGGGTGCTGCATAAAACCAGAGATTGAAATGAGCACAGATAAAGTTCCTTAAGCCAAATATGGAATAGACAAAAGCTACTCCTTGCTCAACGAAATGGACTCAACACCACATATTAAATGCCTAAGAATGCACCTGACTAGTAAGTATCTTAAAACCTATGGATTGCTATGTCTCCCAAAGAGAATCAAGCGTGTGTACAGGGGCATAAACGCAGCAGTGATAGGTTTGGAGAGGTTTGGTGAGCAATAATGAAGACCCTTTGAAGTCATATTGCATCGTACCCATTCCACGGATCTCAACTCTCCAGGTTTAAGGGATTCTTCCTTCAGCTAAAACATGCATGTGGAACCCAGAGTATGATCAACCGTGTGATCGGGAGACGTCTTCAAATATGTCTCCGTTCTCGTCCCCTGGTACTCGTGTGCAACATTCCAGACGCTTTACTAACACTCTCCCGACTTGGAGAGTCAGTGCCTTTAACCTCCTGATTGGCCCAGTTTGCAATTTCTGCGGAAGATGAACAGGAATAGGGAGAACCAATGAGAGACTAGCTGGAGGTGTCTGGACGGGCAAATTTAACTCTCATTTCCCACCAGGAAGAGGAATTAACCAAAGGCTCAGCGTGCCGCGCCGGAACCAGATTAGGGCCTGAAGCAATCCTGCGGTGTTGCGGCCAGCTCACAAGAAAGCGAGTTGAAGAAAGGAGCTCAGGGGCACTGTAATTCACAAACCTGCAGAGTTATAAATGACAGCTATCGTCCAAAAATATACTGAAGTAAGGCTGCCAAGAGGACTTGAAAGCGGGGCAGAATTGCAGGAAACCGATTTCAGGAGGTAGACTGGAATTGCATTGAAAGCATAGGAAAAGAGGCAGAACGTCCACAATGATGCACTTGGCCAAAAAGGGCGTATGCGTTTTTTCCTGAATATATTCAGGAAAAAACGCATACGCCCTTTTTGGCCAACCAAGCAAGCTTGCGAAGGAAATCTGCACTACAATGAAGTCTCACTTCCCCCCGGTCAAAAGGGCCATCTGAAAAAAGTGTAAAATCCAGAAAGGCAGGACAGGCCATGGAGAACTGGGAGCCTTGTTATGCTGATGGGCGGGATGTAAATTTCCAACAGCCACTGGGGATAAGTGTATGGTGTTTCCTGAAACATCTAAAAAACAAAGCAACAGAGCCTAGGGCACTTCCACTTATGGTCCTATAGCTTAGGGAAATGAAAATCAAAAAGACACAGCCACCCCAAAGTTTGGGACGGCTCTGTTTACAAGAACCTCGTTTACCGTACAAGTTCAATATCGCAGAAAGTGAAAAATGGATAAAGAAGTTGTGGTACTTACGTACAATGCAATATCACTCAGCAATGACATCTATGTCATGAGGCCCGTAGCAGCATAATGAGTGGATTCAGGTATGATGATTCTAACTGAAATAAGTCATGCAGAAAAAGAAACATCATCAGATATCTCTAATACACGGAATGTAAACTTGCCTACACAGGAACTGGATTACAAAACACAACAGGGTCTCAAATTTAGAAAACCAACTTATGCTTGCTTAAGGGGAAAGGTGAGTTGGGGTGCTGCATAAAAACAGGAATTGAAATGAGCATAGATAAAGTTCCTTAAGCCAAATATGGAATAGACAAGAGCTACTCCTTGCTCAATGAAATGGACTCAACACCCCATATTAAACGCCTAAGAATGTACCTGACTAGTAAGTATCTTAAAACCTATGGATTGCTATGTCTTCGAAAGAGAATCAAGCGTGTGTACAGGGGCATAAACGCAGCAGTGATAGGATTGGAGAGGTTCGGTGAGCAAATGAAGACCCTTTGAAGTCATATTGCATGGTACCCATTCCACGGGTCTCAACTCTCCAGGTTTAAGGGATTCTTCCTTCAGCTAAAACATGCATGTGGAGCCCAGAGTATGATCAACCGTGTGATCGGGAGACGTGTTCACATATGTCTCCGTTCTCGTCCCCTGGTACTCGGGTGCAACATTCCAGACGCTTTACTAACACTCTCCCGACTTGGAGAGTCAGCGCCTTTAACCTCCTGATTGGCCCAGTTTGCAATTTCTGCGGAAGATGAACAGGAATAGGGAGAACCAATGAGAGACTAGCTGGAGGTGTCTGGACGGGCTAATTTAACTCTCATTTCCCACCAGGAAGAGGAATTAACCAAAGGCTCAGCGTGCCGTGCCGGAACCAGATTAGGGCCTGAAGCAATCCTGCGGTGTTGCGGCCAGGTCACAAGAAAGCGAGTTGAAGAAAGGAGCTCAGGGGCACTGTAATTCACAAACCTGCAGAGTTATAAATGACAGCTATCGTCCAAAAATATACTGAAGTAAGGCTGCCAAGAGGACTTGAAAGCGGGGCAGAATTGCAGGAAACCGATTTCAGGAGGTAGACTGGAATTGCATTGAAAGCATAGGAAAAGAGGCAGAACATCCACAATGATGCACTTGGCCAAAAAGGGCGTATGCGTTTTTTCCTGAATATATTCAGGAAAAAACGCATACGCCCTTTTTGGCCAACCAAGCAAGCTTGCAAAGGAAATCTGCACTACAATGAAGTCTCACTTCCCCCCCGGTCAAAAGGGCCATCTGAAAAAAGTGTAAAATCCAGAAAGGCAGGACAGGCCATGGAGAACTGGGAGCCTTGTTATGCTGATGTGCGGGATGTAAATTGCCAACAGCCACTGAGGAGAAGTGTATGGTGTTTCCTGAAACACCTAAAAAACAAAGCAACAGAGCCTAGGGCACTTCCACTTATGGTCCTATAGCTTAGGGAAATGAAAATCAAAAAGACACAGCCACCCCAAAGTTTGGGACGGCTCTGTTTACAAGAACCTCGTTTACGGTACAAGTTCAATATCGCAGAAAGTGAAAAATGGATAAAGAAGTTGTGGTACTTACGTACAATGCAATATCACTCAGCAATGACATCTATGTCATCAGGCCCGTAGCAGCATAATGAGTGGATTCAGGTATGATGATTCTAACTGAAATAAGTCACACAGAAAAAGAAACATCATAAGATACCACTAATACACGGAATGTAAACTTGGCTACACAGGAACTGGATTACAAAACAGAACAGGGTCTCAAATTTAGAAAACCAACTTATGCTTGCTTAAGGGGAAAGGTGAGTTGGAGTGCTGCATAAAACCAGAGATTGAAATGAGCACAGATAAAGTTCCTTAAGCCAAATATGGAATAGACAAGAGCTACTCCTTGCTCAACGAAATGGACTCAACACCCCATATTAAACGCCTAAGAATGTACCTGACTAGTAAGTATCTTAAAATCTATGGATTGCTATGTCTCCAAAAGAGAATCAAGCGTGTGTACAGGGGCATAAACGCAGCAGTGATAGGATTGGAGAGGTTCGGTGAGCAAATGAAGACCCTTTGAAGTCATATTGCATGGTACCCATTCCACGGGTCTCAACTCTCCAGGTTTAAGGGATTCTTCCTTCAGCTAAAACATGCATGTGGAACCCAGAGTATGATCAACCATGTGATCGGGAGACGTGTTCAAATATGTCTCCGTTCTCGTCCCCTGGTACTCGGGTGCAACATTCCAGACGCTTTACTAACACTCTCCCGACTTGGAGAGTCAGTGCCTTTAACCTCCTGATTGGCCCAGTTTGCAATTTCTGCGGAAGATGAACAGGAATAGGGAGAACCAATGAGAGACTAGCTGGAGGTGTCTGGACGGGCAAATTTAACTCTCATTTCCCACCAGGAAGAGGAATTAACCAAAGGCTCAGCGTGCCGCGCCGGAACCAGATTAGGCCTGAAGCAATCCTGCGGTGTTGCGGCCAGCTCACAAGAAAGCGAGTTGAAGAAAGGAGCTCAGGGGCACTGTAATTCACAAACCTGCAGAGTTATAAATGACAGCTATCGTCCAAAAATATACTGAAGTAAGGCTGCTAAGAGGACTTGAAAGCCGGGCAGAATTGCAGGAAACCGATTTCAGGAGGTAGACTGGAATTGCATTTAAAGCATAGGAAAAGAGGCAGAACGTCCACAATGATGCACTTGGCCAAAAAGGGCGTATGCGTTTTTTCCTGAATATATTCAGGAAAAAACGCATACGCCCTTTTTGGCCAACCAAGCAAGCTTGCAAAGGAAATCTGCACTACAATGAAGTCTCACTTCCCCCCGGTCAAAAGGGCCATCTGAAAAAAGTGTAAAATCCAGAAAGGCAGGACAGGCCATGGAGAACTGGGAGCCTTGTTATGCTGATGGGCGGGATGTAAACTGCCAACAGCCACTGAGGAGAAGTGTATGGTGTTTCTTGAAACACCTAAAAAACAAAGCAACAGAGCCTAGGGCACTTCCACTTATGGTCCTATAGCTTAGGGAAATGAAAATCAAAAAGACACAGCCACCCCAAAGTTTGGGACGGCTCTGCTTACAAGAACCTCGTTTACGGTACAAGTTCAATATCGCAGAAAGTGAAAAATGGATAAAGAAGTTGTGGTACTTACGTACAATGCAATATCACTCAGCAATGAAATCTATGTCATCAGGCCCGTAGCAGCATAATGAATGGATTCAGGTATGATGATTCTAACTGAAATAAGTCACACAGAAAAAGAAACATCATAAGATATCACTAATACACGGAATGTAAACTTGGCTACACAGGAACTGGATTACAAAACAGAACAGGGTCTCAAATTTAGAAAACCAACTTATGCTTGCTTAAGGGGAAAGGTGAGTTGGGGTGCTGCATAAAACCAAAGATTGAAATGAGCACAGATAAAGTTCCTTAAGCCAAATATGGAATAGACAAGAGCTACTCCTTGCTCAACGAAATGGACTCAACACCCCATATTAAACGCCTAAGAATGTACCTGACTAGTAAGTATCTTAAAATGTATGGATTGCTTTGTCTCCAAAAGAGAATCAAGCGTGTGAACAGGGGCATAAACGCAGCAGTGATAGGATTGGAGAGGTTCGGTGAGCAAATGAAGACCCTTTGAAGTCATATTGCATGGTACCCATTCCACGGGTCTCAACTCTCCAGGTTTAAGGGATTCTTCCTTCAGCTAAAACATGCATGTGGAACCCAGAGTATGATCAACCGTGTGATCGGGAGACGTGTTCAAATATGTCTCCGTTCTCGTCCCCTGGTACTCGGGTGCAACATTCCAGATGCTTTACTAACACTCTCCCGACTTGGAGAGTCAGTGCCTTTAACCTCCTGATTGGCCCAGTTTGCAATTTCTGCGGAAGATGAACAGGAATAGGGAGAACCAATGAGAGACTAGCTGGAGGTGTCTGGACGGGCAAATTTAACTCTCATTTCCCACCAGGAAGAGGAATTAACCAAAGGCTCAGCGTGCCGCGCCGGAACCAGATTAGGCCTGAAGCAATCCTGCGGTGTTGCGGCCAGCTCACAAGAAAGCGAGTTGAAGAAAGGAGCTCAGGGGCACTGTAATTCACAAACCTGCAGAGTTATAAATGACAGCTATCGTCCAAAAATATACTGAAGTAAGGCTGCTAAGAGGACTTGAAAGCGGGGCAGAATTGCAGGAAACCGATTTCAGGAGGTAGACTGGAATTGCATTTAAAGCATAGGAAAAGAGGCAGAACGTCCACAATGATGCACTTGGCCAAAAAGGGCGTATGCGTTTTTTCCTGAATATATTCAGGAAAAAACGCATACGCCCTTTTTGGCCAACCAAGCAAGCTTGCAAAGGAAATCTGCACTACAATGAAGTCTCACTTCCCCCCGGTCAAAAGGGCCATCTGAAAAAAGTGTAAAATCCAGAAAGGCAGGACAGGCCATGGAGAACTGGGAGCCTTGTTATGCTGATGGGCGGGATGTAAATTGCCAACAGCCACTGAGGAGAAGTGTATGGTGTTTCCTGAAACACCTAAAAAACAAAGCAACAGAGCCTAGGGCACTTCCACTTATGGTCCTATAGCTTAGGGAAATGAAAATCAAAAAGACACAGCCACCCCAAAGTTTGGGACGGCTCTGTTTACAAGAACCTCGTTTATGGTACAAGTTCAATATAGCAGAAAGTGAAAAATGGATAAAGAAGTTGTGGTACTTACGTACAATGCAATATCACTCAGCAATGACATCTATGTTATCAGGCCCGTAGCAGCATAATGAGTGGATTCAGGTATGATGATTCTAACTGAAATAAGTCACACAGAAAAAGAAACATCATAAGATATCACTAATACACGGAATGTCAACTTGGCTACACAGGAACTGGATTACAAAACAGAACAGGGTCTCAAATTTAGAAAACCAACTTATGCTTGCTTAAGGGGAAAGGTGAGTTGGGGTGCTGCATAAAACCAGAGATTGAAATGAGCACAGATAAAGTTCCTTAAGCCAAATATGGAATAGACAAGAGCTACTCCTTGCTCAACGAAATGGACTCAACACCCCATATTAAACGCCTAAGAATGTACCTGACTAGTAAGTATCTTAAAACCTATGGATTGCTATGTCTCCGAAAGAGAATCAAGCGTGTGTACAGGGGCATAAACGCAGCAGTGATAGGTTTGGAGAGGTTTGGTGAGCAAATGAAGACCCTTTGAAGTCATATTGCATGGTACCCATTCCACGGGTCTGAATTCTCCAGGTGTAAGTGATTCTTCCTTCAGCTAAAACATGCATGTGGAACCCAGAGTATGATCAACCGTGTGATCGGGAGACGTGTTCAAATATGTCTCAATTTTCGTACCCTGGTACTCGGGTGCAACATTCCAGACGCCTTACTAACATTCTCCCGACTTGGAGAGTCAGTCCCTTTAACCTCCTGATTGGCCCAGTTTGCAATTTCTGCGGAAGATGAACAGGAATAGGGAGAACCAATGAGAGACTAGCTGGAGGTGTCTGGACGGGCAAATTTAACTCTCATTTCCCACCAGGAAGAGGAATTAACCAAAGGCTCAGCGTGCCGTGCCGGAACCAGATTAGGGCCTGAAGCAATCCTGCGGTGTTGCGGCCAGCTCACAAGAAAGCGAGTTGAAGAAAGGAGCTCAGGGGCACTGTAATTCACAAACCTGCAGAGTTATAAATGACAGCTATCGTCCAAAAATATACTGAAGTAAGGCTGCTAAGAGGACTTGAAAGCGGGGCAGAATTGCAGGAAACCGATTTCAGGAGGTAGACTGGAATTGCATTTAAAGCATAGGAAAAGAGGCAGAACGTCCACAATGATGCACTTGGCCAAAAAGGGCGTATGCGTTTTTTCCTGAATATATTCAGGAAAAAACGCATACGCCCTTTTTGGCCAACCAAGCAAGCTTGCAAAGGAAATCTGCACTACAATGAAGTCTCACTTCCCCCCGGTCAAAAGGGCCATCTGAAAAAAGTGTAAAATCCAGAAAGGCAGGACAGGCCATGGAGAACTGGGAGCCTTGTTATGCTGATGGGCGGGATGTAAATTGCCAACAGCCACTGAGGAGAAGTGTATGGTGTTTCCTGAAACACCTAAAAAACAAAGCAACAGAGCCTAGGGCACTTCCACTTATGGTCCTATAGCTTAGGGAAATGAAAATCAAAAAGACACAGCCACCCCAAAGTTTGGGACGGCTCTGTTTACAAGAACCTCGTTTATGGTACAAGTTCAATATAGCAGAAAGTGAAAAATGGATAAAGAAGTTGTGGTACTTACGTACAATGCAATATCACTCAGCAATGACATCTATGTTATCAGGCCCGTAGCAGCATAATGAGTGGATTCAGGTATGATGATTCTAACTGAAATAAGTCACACAGAAAAAGAAACATCATAAGATATCACTAATACACGGAATGTCAACTTGGCTACACAGGAACTGGATTACAAAACAGAACAGGGTCTCAAATTTAGAAAACCAACTTATGCTTGCTTAAGGGGAAAGGTGAGTTGGGGTGCTGCATAAAACCAGAGATTGAAATGAGCACAGATAAAGTTCCTTAAGCCAAATATGGAATAGACAAGAGCTACTCCTTGCTCAACGAAATGGACTCAACACCCCATATTAAACGCCTAAGAATGTACCTGACTAGTAAGTATCTTAAAACCTATGGATTGCTATGTCTCCGAAAGAGAATCAAGCGTGTGTACAGGGGCATAAACGCAGCAGTGATAGGTTTGGAGAGGTTTGGTGAGCAAATGAAGACCCTTTGAAGTCATATTGCATGGTACCCATTCCACGGGTCTGAATTCTCCAGGTGTAAGTGATTCTTCCTTCAGCTAAAACATGCATGTGGAACCCAGAGTATGATCAACCGTGTGATCGGGAGACGTGTTCAAATATGTCTCAATTTTCGTACCCTGGTACTCGGGTGCAACATTCCAGAGGCCTTACTAACATTCTCCCGACTTGGAGAGTCAGTCCCTTTAACCTCCTGATTGGCCCAGTTTGCAATTTCTGCGGAAGATGAACAGGAATAGGGAGAACCAATGAGAGACTAGCTGGAGGTGTCTGGACGGGCAAATTTAACTCTCATTTCCCACCAGGAAGAGGAATTAACCAAAGGCTCAGCGTGCCGTGCCGGAACCAGATTAGGGCCTGAAGCAATCCTGCAGTGTTTCGGCCAGCTCACAAGAAAGCGAGTTGAAGAAAGGAGCTCAGGGGCACTGTAATTCACAAACCTGCAGAGTTATAAATGACAGCTATCGTCCCAAATTATACTGAAGTAAGGCTGCCAAGAGGACTTCAAAGCGGGGCAGAATTGCAGGAAACCGATTTCAGGAGGTAGACTGGAATTGCACTTAAAGCATAGGAAAAGAGGCAGAACGTCCACAATGATGCACTTGGCCAAAAAGGGCGTATGCGTTTTTTCCTGAATATATTCAGGAAAAAACGCATATGCCATTTTGGCCAACCAAGCAAGCTTGCAAAGGAAATCTGCACTACAATGAAGTCTCACTTCCCCCCGGTCAAAAGGGCCATCTGAAAAAAGTGTAAAATCCAGAAAGGCAGGACAGGCCCTGGAGAACTGGGAGCCTTGTTATGCTGATGGGCGGGATGTAAATTGCCAACAGCCACTCGGGAGAAGTGTATGGTGTTTCCTGAAACATCTAAAAAACAAAGCAACAGAGCCTAGGGCACTTCCACTTATGGTCCTATAGTTTAGGGAAATGAAAATCAAAAAGACACAGCCACCCCAATGTTTGGGACGCCTCTGTTTACAAGAACCTCGTTTACGGTACAAGTTCAATATCGCAGAAAGTGAAAAATAGATAAAGAAGTTGTGGTACTTACGTACAATGCAATATCACTCAGCAATCACATCTATGTCATCAGGCCCGTAGCAGCATAATGAGTGGATTCAGGTATGATGATTCTAACTGAAATAAGTCACACAGAAAAAGAAACATCATAAGATATCACTAATACACGGAATGTAAACTTGGCTACACAGGAACTGGATTACAAAACAGAACAGGGTCTCAAATTTAGAAAACCAACTTATGCTTGCTTAAGGGGAAAGGTGAGTTGGGGTGCTGCATAAAACCAGAGATTGAAATGAGCACAGATAAAGTTCCTTAAGCCAAATATGGAATAGACAAGAGCTACTCCTTGCTCAACGAAATGGACTCAACACCCCATATTAAACGACTAAGAATGTACCTGACTAGTAAGTATCTTAAAACATATGGATTGCTATGACTCCGAAAGAGAATCAAGCGTGTGTACAGGGGCATAAACGCAGCAGTGATAGGATTGGAGAGGTTCGGTGAGCAAATGAAGACCCTTTGAAGTCATATTGCATGGTACCCATTCCACGGGTCTGAATTCTCCAGGTGTAAGCGATTCTTCCTTCAGCTAAAACATGCATGTGGAACCCAGAGTATGATCAACCGTGTGATCGGGAGACGTGTTCAAATATGTCTCCGTTCTCGTCCCCTGGTACTCGGGTGCAACATTCCAGATGCTTTACTAACACTCTCCCGACTTGGAGAGTCAGTGCCTTTAACCTCCTGATTGGCCCAGTTTGCAATTTCTGCGGAAGATGAACAGGAATAGGGAGAACCAATGAGAGACTAGCTGGAGGTGTCTGGACGGGCAAATTTAACTCTCATTTCCCACCAGGAAGAGGAATTAACCAAAGGCTCAGCGTGCCGTGCCGGAACCAGATTAGGGCCTGAAGCAATCCTGCGGTGTTGCGGCCAGCTCACAAGAAAGCGAGTTGAAGAAAGGAGCTCAGGGGCACTGTAATTCACAAACCTGCAGAGTTATAAATGACAGCTATCGTCCAAAAATATACTGAAGTAAGGCTGCCAAGAGGACTTGAAAGCGGGGCAGAATTGCAGGAAACCGATTTCAGGAGGTAGACTGGAATTGCATTGAAAGCATAGGAAAAGAGGCAGAACGTCCACAATGATGCACTTGGCCAAAAAGGGCGTATGCGTTTTTTCCTGAATATATTCAGGAAAAAACGCATACGCCCTTTTTGGCCAACCAAGCAAGCTTGCAAAGGAAATCTGCACTACAATGAAGTCTCACTTCCCCCCGGTCAAAAGGGCCATCTGAAAAAAGTGTAAAATCCAGAAAGGCAGGACAGGCCATGGAGAACTGGGAGCCTTGTTATGCTGATGGGCGGGATGTAAATTGCCAACAGCCACTCGGGAGAAGTGTATGGTGTTTCCTGAAACATCTAAAAAACAAAGCAACAGAGCCTAGGGCACTTCCACTTATGGTCCTATAGCTTAGGGAAATTAAAATCAAAAAGACACAGCCACCCCAAAGTTTGGGACGCCTCTGTTTACAAGAACCTCGTTTACGGTACAAGTTCAATATCGCAGAAAGTGAAAAATGGATAAAGAAGTTGTGGTACTTACGTACAATGCAATATCACTCAGCAATGACATCTATGTCATCAGGCCCGTAGCAGCATAATGAGTGGATTCAGGTATGATGATTCTAACTGAAATAAGTCACACAGAAAAAGAAACATCATAAGATATCACTAATACACGGAATGTAAACTTGGCTACACAGGAACTGGATTACAAAACAGAACAGGGTCTCAAATTTAGAAAACCAACTTATGCTTGCTTAAGGGGAAAGGTGAGTTGGGGTGCTGCATAAAACCAGAGATTGAAATGAGCACAGATAAAGTTCCTTAAGCCAAATATGGAATAGACAAGAGCTACTCCTTGCTCAACGAAATGGACTCAACACCCCATATTAAACGCCTAAGAATGTACCTGACTAGTAAGTATCTTAAAACCTATGGATTGCTATGTCTCCGAAAGAGAATCAAGCGTGTGTACAGGGGCATAAACGCAGCAGTGATAGGTTTGGAGAGGTTTGGTGAGCAAATGAAGACCCTTTGAAGTCATATTGCATGGTACCCATTCCACGGGTCTGAATTCTCCAGGTGTAAGCGATTCTTCCTTCAGCTAAAACATGCATGTGGAACCCAGAGTATGATCAACCGTGTGATCGGGAGACGTGTTCAAATATGTCTCCGTTCTCGTCCCCTGGTACTCGGGTGCAACATTCCAGATGCTTTACTAACACTCTCCCGACTTGGAGAGTCAGTGCCTTTAACCTTCTGATTGGCCCAGTTTGCAATTTCTGCGGAAGATGAACAGGAATAGGGAGAACCAATGAGAGACTAGCTGGAGGTGTCTAGACGGGCAAATTTAACTCTCATTTCCCACCAGGAAGAGGAATTAACCAAAGGCTCAGCGTGCCGTGCCGGAATCAGATTAGGGCCTGAAGCAATCCTGCGGTGTTGCGGCCAGCTCACAAGAAAGCGAGTTGAAGAAAGGAGCTCAGGGGCACTGTAATTCACAAACTTGCAGAGTTATAAATGACAGCTATCGTCCAAAAATATACTGAAGTAAAGCTGCCAAGAGGACTTGAAAGCGGGGCAGAATTGCAGGAAACCGATTTCAGGAGGTAGACTGGAATTGCATTGAAAGCATAGAAAAGAGGCAGAACGTCCACAATGATGCACTTGGCCAAAAAGGGCGTATGCGTTTTTTCCTGAATATATTCAGGAAAAAACGCATACGCCCTTTTTGGCCAACCAAGCAAGCTTGCAAAGGAAATCTGCACTACAATGAAGTCTCACTTCCCCCCGGTCAAAAGGGCCATCTGAAAAAAGTGTAAAATCCAGAAAGGCAGGACAGGCCATGGAGAACTGGGAGCCTTGTTATGCTGATGGGCGGGATGTAAATTGCCAACAGCCACTCGGGAGAAGTGTATGGTGTTTCCTGAAACATCTAAAAAACAAAGCAACAGAGCCTAGGGCACTTCCACTTATGGTCCTATAGCTTAGGGAAATGAAAATCAAAAAGACACAGCCACCCCAAAGTTTGGGACGGCTCTGTTTACAAGAACCTCGTTTACGGTACAAGTTCAATATCGCAGAAAGTGAAAAATGGATAAAGAAGTTGTGGTACTTACGTACAATGCAATATCACTCAGCAATGACATCTATGTCATCAGGCCCGTAGCAGCATAATGAGTGGATTCAGGTATGATGATTCTAACTGAAATAAGTCACACAGAAAAAGAAACATCATAAGATATCACTAATACACGGAATGTAAACTTGGCTACACAGGAACTGGATTACAAAACAGAACAGGGTCTCAAATTTAGAAAACCAACTTATGCTTGCTTAAGGGGAAAGGTGAGTTGGGGTGCTGCATAAAACCAGAGATTGAAATGAGCACAGATAAAGTTCCTTAAGCCAAACATGGAATAGACAAGAGCTACTCTTTGCTCAACGAAATGGACTCAACACCCCATATTAAACGCCTAAGAATGTACCTGACTAGTAAGTATCTTAAAACCTATGGATTGCTATGTCTCCGAAAGAGAATCAAGCGTGTGTACAGGGGCATAAACGCAGCAGTGATAGGATTGGAGAGGTTTGGTGAGCAAATGAAGACCCTTTGAAGTCATATTGCATGGTACCCATTCCACGGGTCTGAATTCTCCAGGTGTAAGCGATTCTTCCTTCAGCTAAAACATGCATGTGGAACCCAGAGTATGATCAACCGTGTGATCGGGAGACGTGTTCAAATATGTCTCCGTTCTCGTCCCCTGGTACTCGGGTGCAACATTCCAGATGCTTTACTAACACTCTCCCGACTTGGAAAGTCAGTGCCTTTAACCTCCTGATTGGCCCAGTTTGCAATTTCTGCGGAAGATGAACAGGAATAGGGAGAACCAATGAGAGACTAGCTGGAGGTGTCTGGACGGGCAAATTTAACTCTCATTTCCCACCAGGAAGAGGAATTAACCAAAGGCTCAGCGTGCCGTTCCGGAACCAGATTAGGGCCTGAAGCAATCCTGCGGTGTTGCGGCCAGCTCAAAAGAAAGCGAGTTGAAGAAAGGAGCTCAGGGGCACTGTAATTCACAAACCTGCAGAGTTATAAATGACAGCTATCGTCCAAAAATATACTGAAGTAAGGCTGCCAAGAGGACTTGAAAGCGGGGCAGAATTGCAGAAAACCGATTTCAGGAGGTAGACTGGAATTGCATTGAAAGCATAGGAAAAGAGGCAGAACGTCCACAATGATGCACTTGGCCAAAAAGGGCGTATGCGTTTTTTCCTGAATATATTCAGGAAAAAACGCATACGCACTTTTTGGCCAACCAAGCAAGCTTGCAAAGGAAATCTGCACTACAATGAAGTCTCACTTCCCCCCGGTCAAAAGGGCCATCTGAAAAAAGTGTAAAATCCAGAAAGGCAGGACAGGCCATGGAGAACTGGGAGCCTTGTTATGCTGATGGGCGGGATGTAAATTGCCAACAGCCACTCGGGAGAAGTGTATGGTGTTTCCTGAAACATCTAAAAAACAAAGCAACAGAGCCTAGGGCACTTCCACTTATGGTCCTATAGCTTAGGGAAATGAAAATCAAAAAGACACAGCCACCCCAAAGTTTGGGACGGCTCTGTTTACAAGAACCTCGTTTACGGTACAAGTTCAATATCGCAGAAAGTGAAAAATGGATAAAGAAGTTGTGGTACTTACGTACAATGCAATATCACTCAGCAATGACATCTATGTCATCAGGCCCGTAGCAGCATAATGAGTGGATTCAGGTATGATGATTCTAACTGAAATAAGTCACACAGAAAAAGAAACATCATAAGATATCACTAATACACGGAATGTAAACTTGGCTACACAGGAACTGGATTACAAAACAGAACAGGGTCTCAAATTTAGAAAACCAACTTATGCTTGCTTAAGGGGAAAGGTGAGTTGGGGTGCTGCATAAAACCAGAGATTGAAATGAGCACAGATAAATTTCCTTAAGCCAAATATGAAATAGACAAGAGCTACTCCTTGCTCAATGAAATGGACTCAACACCCCATATTAAACGCCTAAGAATGTACCTGACTAATAAGTATCTTAAAACCTATGGATTGCTATGTCTCCGAAAGAGAATCAAGCGTGTGTACAGGGGCATAAACGCAGCAGTAATAGGTTTGGAGAGGTTCGGTGAGCAAATGAAGACCCTTTGAAGTCATATTGTATGGTACCCATTCCACGGGTCTCAACTCTCCAGGTTTAAGGGATTCTTCCTTCAGCTAAAACATGCATGTGGAGCCCAGAGTATGATCAACCGTGTGATCGGGAGACGTGTTCAAATATGTCTCCGTTCTCGTCCCCTGGTACTCGGGTGCAACATTCCAGACGCTTTACTAACACTCTCCCGACTTGGAGAGTCAGTCCCTTTAACCTCCTGTTTGGCCCACTTTGCAATTTCTGCGGAAGATGAACAGGAATAGGGAGAACCAATGAGAGACTAGCTGGAGGTGTCTGGACGGGCAAATTTAACTCTCATTTCCCACCAGGAAGAGGAATTAACCAAAGGCTCAGCGTGCCGTGCCGGAACCAGATTAGGGCCTGAAGCAATCCTGCGGTGTTGCGGCCAGCTCACAAGAAAGCGAGTTGAAGAAAGGAGCTCAGGGGCACTGTAATTCACAAACCTGCAGAGTTATAAATGACAGCTATCGTCCAAAAATATACTGAAGTAAGGCTGCCAAGAGGACTTGAAAGCGGGGCAGAATTGCAGGAAACCGATTTCAGGAGGTAGACTGGAATTGCATTGAAAGCATAGGAAAAGAGGCAGAACGTCCACAATGATGCACTTGGCCAAAAAGGGCGTATGCGTTTTTTCCTGAATATATTCAGGAAAAAACGCATACGCCCTTTTTGGCCAACCAAGCAAGCTTGCAAAGGAAATCTGCACTACAATGAAGTCTCACTTCCCCCCGGTCAAAAGGGCCATCTGAAAAAAGTGTAAAATCCAGAAAGGCAGGACAGGCCATGGAGAACTGGGAGCCTTGTTATGCTGATGGGCGGGATGTAAATTGCCAACAGCCACTGAGGAGAAGGGTATGGTGTTTCCTGAAACACCTAAAAAACAAAGCAACAAAGCCTAGGGCACTTCCACTTATGGTCCTATAGCTTAGGGAAATGAAAATCAAAAAGACACAGCCACCCCAAAGCTTGGGACGGCTCTGTTTATAAGAACCTCGTTTACGGGACAAGTTCAATATCGCAGAAAGTGAAAAATGGATAAAGAAGTTGTGGTACTTACGTACAATGCAATATCACTCAGCAATGACATGTATGTCATCAGGCCCGTAGCAGCATAATGAGTGGATTCAGGTATGATGATTCTAACTGAAATAAGTCACACAGAAAAAGAAACATCATAAGATATCACTAATACACTGAATGTAAACTTGGCTACACAGGAACTGGATTACAAAACAGAACAGGGTCTCAAATTTAGAAAACCAACTTATGCTTGCTTAAGGGGAAAGGTGAGTTGGGGTGCTGCATAAAACCAGAGATTGAAATGAGCACAGATAATGTTCCTTAAGCCAAATACGGAATAGACAAGAGCTACTCCTTGCTCAACGAAATGGACTCAACACCCCATATTAAACGCCTACGAATGTACCTGACTAGTAAGTATCTTAAAACCTATGGATTGCTATGTCTCCGAAAGAGAATCAAGCGTGTGTACAGGGGCATAAACGCAGCAGTGATAGGATTGGAGAGGTTCGGTGAGCAAATGAAGACCCTTTGAAGTCATATTGCATGGTACCCATTCCACGGGTCTGAATTCTCCAGGTGTAAGCGATTCTTCCTTCAGCTAAAACATGCATGTGGAACCCAGAGTATGATCAACCGTGTGATCGGGAGACGTGTTCAAATATGTCTCCGTTCTCGTCTCCTGGTACTCGGGTGCAACATTCCAGACGCTTTACTAACACTCTCCCGACTTGGAGAGTCAGTGCCTTTAACCTCCTGATTGGCCCAGTTTGCAATTTCTGCGGAAGATGAACAGGAATAGGGAGAACCAATGAGAGACTAGCTGGAGGTGTCTGGACGGGCAAATTTAACTCTCATTTCCCACCAGGAAGAGGAATTAACCAAAGGCTCAGCGTGCCGTGCCGGAAACAGATTAGGGCCTGAAGCAATCCTGCGGTGTTGCGGCCAGCTCACAAGAAAGCGAGTTGAAGAAAGGAGCTCAGGGGCACTGTAATTCACAAACCTGCAGAGTTATAAATGACAGCTATCGTCCAAAAATATACTGAAGTAAGGCTGCCAAGAGGACTTGAAAGCGGGGCAGAATTGCAGGAAACCGATTTCAGGAGGTAGACTGGAATTGCATTGAAAGCATAGGAAAAGAGGCAGAACGTCCACAATGATGCACTTGGCCAAAAAGGGCGTATGCGTTTTTTCCTGAATATATTCAGGAAAAAACGCATACGCCCTTTTTGGCCAACCAAGCAAGCTTGCAAAGGAAATCTGCACTACAATGAAGTCTCACTTCCCCCCGGTCAAAAGGGCCATCTGAAAAAAGTGTAAAATCCAGAAAGGCAGGACAGGCCATGGAGAACTGGGAGCCTTGTTATGCTGATGGGCGGGATGTAAATTGCCAACAGCCACTCGGGAGAAGTGTATGGTGTTTCCTGAAACATCTAAAAAACAAAGCAACAGAGCCTAGGGCACTTCCACTTATGGTCCTATAGCTTAGGGAAATGAAAATCAAAAAGACACAGCCACCCCAAAGTTTGGGACGGCTCTGTTTACAAGAACCTCGTTTACGGTACAAGTTCAATATCGCAGAAAGTGAAAAATGGATAAAGAAGTTGTGGTACTTACGTACAATGCAATATCACTCAGCAATGACATCTATGTCATCAGGCCCGTAGCAGCATAATGAGTGGATTCAGGTATGATGATTCTAACTGAAATAAGTCACACAGAAAAAGAAACATCATAAGATATCACTAATACACGGAATGTAAACTTGGCTACACAGGAACTGGATTACAAAACAGAACAGGGTCTCAAATTTAGAAAACCAACTTATGCTTGCTTAAGGGGAAAGGTGAGTTGGGGTGCTGCATAAAACCAGAGATTGAAATGAGCACAGATAAAGTTCCTTAAGCCAAACATGGAATAGACAAGAGCTACTCTTTGCTCAACGAAATGGACTCAACACCCCATATTAAACGCCTAAGAATGTACCTGACTAGTAAGTATCTTAAAACCTATGGATTGCTATGTCTCCGAAAGAGAATCAAGCGTGTGTACAGGGGCATAAACGCAGCAGTGATAGGATTGGAGAGGTTTGGTGAGCAAATGAAGACCCTTTGAAGTCATATTGCATGGTACCCATTCCACGGGTCTGAATTCTCCAGGTGTAAGCGATTCTTCCTTCAGCTAAAACATGCATGTGGAACCCAGAGTATGATCAACCGTGTGATCGGGAGACGTGTTCAAATATGTCTCCGTTCTCGTCCCCTGGTACTCGGGTGCAACATTCCAGATGCTTTACTAACACTCTCCCGACTTGGAAAGTCAGTGCCTTTAACCTCCTGATTGGCCCAGTTTGCAATTTCTGCGGAAGATGAACAGGAATAGGGAGAACCAATGAGAGACTAGCTGGAGGTGTCTGGACGGGCAAATTTAACTCTCATTTCCCACCAGGAAGAGGAATTAACCAAAGGCTCAGCGTGCCGTTCCGGAACCAGATTAGGGCCTGAAGCAATCCTGCGGTGTTGCGGCCAGCTCAAAAGAAAGCGAGTTGAAGAAAGGAGCTCAGGGGCACTGTAATTCACAAACCTGCAGAGTTATAAATGACAGCTATCGTCCAAAAATATACTGAAGTAAGGCTGCCAAGAGGACTTGAAAGCGGGGCAGAATTGCAGAAAACCGATTTCAGGAGGTAGACTGGAATTGCATTGAAAGCATAGGAAAAGAGGCAGAACGTCCACAATGATGCACTTGGCCAAAAAGGGCGTATGCGTTTTTTCCTGAATATATTCAGGAAAAAACGCATACGCCCTTTTTGGCCAACCAAGCAAGCTTGCAAAGGAAATCTGCACTACAATGAAGTCTCACTTCCCCCCGGTCAAAAGGGCCATCTGAAAAAAGTGTAAAATCCAGAAAGGCAGGACAGGCCATGGAGAACTGGGAGCCTTGTTATGCTGATGGGCGGGATGTAAATTGCCAACAGCCACTCGGGAGAAGTGTATGGTGTTTCCTGAAACATCTAAAAAACAAAGCAACAGAGCCTAGGGCACTTCCACTTATGGTCCTATAGCTTAGGGAAATGAAAATCAAAAAGACACAGCCACCCCAAAGTTTGGGACGGCTCTGTTTACAAGAACCTCGTTTACGGTACAAGTTCAATATCGCAGAAAGTGAAAAATGGATAAAGAAGTTGTGGTACTTACGTACAATGCAATATCACTCAGCAATGACATCTATGTCATCAGGCCCGTAGCAGCATAATGAGTGGATTCAGGTATGATGATTCTAACTGAAATAAGTCACACAGAAAAAGAAACATCATAAGATATCACTAATACACGGAATGTAAACTTGGCTACACAGGAACTGGATTACAAAACAGAACAGGGTCTCAAATTTAGAAAACCAACTTATGCTTGCTTAAGGGGAAAGGTGAGTTGGGGTGCTGCATAAAACCAGAGATTGAAATGAGCACAGATAAAGTTCCTTAAGCCAAACATGGAATAGACAAGAGCTACTCTTTGCTCAACGAAATGGACTCAACACCCCATATTAAACGCCTAAGAATGTACCTGACTAGTAAGTATCTTAAAACCTATGGATTGCTATGTCTCCGAAAGAGAATCAAGCGTGTGTACAGGGGCATAAACGCAGCAGTGATAGGATTGGAGAGGTTTGGTGAGCAAATGAAGACCCTTTGAAGTCATATTGCATGGTACCCATTCCACGGGTCTGAATTCTCCAGGTGTAAGCGATTCTTCCTTCAGCTAAAACATGCATGTGGAACCCAGAGTATGATCAACCGTGTGATCGGGAGACGTGTTCAAATATGTCTCCGTTCTCGTCCCCTGGTACTCGGGTGCAACATTCCAGATGCTTTACTAACACTCTCCCGACTTGGAAAGTCAGTGCCTTTAACCTCCTGATTGGCCCAGTTTGCAATTTCTGCGGAAGATGAACAGGAATAGGGAGAACCAATGAGAGACTAGCTGGAGGTGTCTGGACGGGCAAATTTAACTCTCATTTCCCACCAGGAAGAGGAATTAACCAAAGGCTCAGCGTGCCGTTCCGGAACCAGATTAGGGCCTGAAGCAATCCTGCGGTGTTGCGGCCAGCTCAAAAGAAAGCGAGTTGAAGAAAGGAGCTCAGGGGCACTGTAATTCACAAACCTGCAGAGTTATAAATGACAGCTATCGTCCAAAAATATACTGAAGTAAGGCTGCCAAGAGGACTTGAAAGCGGGGCAGAATTGCAGAAAACCGATTTCAGGAGGTAGACTGGAATTGCATTGAAAGCATAGGAAAAGAGGCAGAACGTCCACAATGATGCACTTGGCCAAAAAGGGCGTATGCGTTTTTTCCTGAATATATTCAGGAAAAAACGCATACGCACTTTTTGGCCAACCAAGCAAGCTTGCAAAGGAAATCTGCACTACAATGAAGTCTCACTTCCCCCCGGTCAAAAGGGCCATCTGAAAAAAGTGTAAAATCCAGAAAGGCAGGACAGGCCATGGAGAACTGGGAGCCTTGTTATGCTGATGGGCGGGATGTAAATTGCCAACAGCCACTCGGGAGAAGTGTATGGTGTTTCCTGAAACATCTAAAAAACAAAGCAACAGAGCCTAGGGCACTTCCACTTATGGTCCTATAGCTTAGGGAAATGAAAATCAAAAAGACACAGCCACCCCAAAGTTTGGGACGGCTCTGTTTACAAGAACCTCGTTTACGGTACAAGTTCAATATCGCAGAAAGTGAAAAATGGATAAAGAAGTTGTGGTACTTACGTACAATGCAATATCACTCAGCAATGACATCTATGTCATCAGGCCCGTAGCAGCATAATGAGTGGATTCAGGTATGATGATTCTAACTGAAATAAGTCACACAGAAAAAGAAACATCATAAGATATCACTAATACACGGAATGTAAACTTGGCTACACAGGAACTGGATTACAAAACAGAACAGGGTCTCAAATTTAGAAAACCAACTTATGCTTGCTTAAGGGGAAAGGTGAGTTGGGGTGCTGCATAAAACCAGAGATTGAAATGAGCACAGATAAATTTCCTTAAGCCAAATATGAAATAGACAAGAGCTACTCCTTGCTCAATGAAATGGACTCAACACCCCATATTAAACGCCTAAGAATGTACCTGACTAATAAGTATCTTAAAACCTATGGATTGCTATGTCTCCGAAAGAGAATCAAGCGTGTGTACAGGGGCATAAACGCAGCAGTAATAGGTTTGGAGAGGTTCGGTGAGCAAATGAAGACCCTTTGAAGTCATATTGTATGGTACCCATTCCACGGGTCTCAACTCTCCAGGTTTAAGGGATTCTTCCTTCAGCTAAAACATGCATGTGGAGCCCAGAGTATGATCAACCGTGTGATCGGGAGACGTGTTCAAATATGTCTCCGTTCTCGTCCCCTGGTACTCGGGTGCAACATTCCAGACGCTTTACTAACACTCTCCCGACTTGGAGAGTCAGTCCCTTTAACCTCCTGTTTGGCCCACTTTGCAATTTCTGCGGAAGATGAACAGGAATAGGGAGAACCAATGAGAGACTAGCTGGAGGTGTCTGGACGGGCAAATTTAACTCTCATTTCCCACCAGGAAGAGGAATTAACCAAAGGCTCAGCGTGCCGTGCCGGAACCAGATTAGGGCCTGAAGCAATCCTGCGGTGTTGCGGCCAGCTCACAAGAAAGCGAGTTGAAGAAAGGAGCTCAGGGGCACTGTAATTCACAAACCTGCAGAGTTATAAATGACAGCTATCGTCCAAAAATATACTGAAGTAAGGCTGCCAAGAGGACTTGAAAGCGGGGCAGAATTGCAGGAAACCGATTTCAGGAGGTAGACTGGAATTGCATTGAAAGCATAGGAAAAGAGGCAGAACGTCCACAATGATGCACTTGGCCAAAAAGGGCGTATGCGTTTTTTCCTGAATATATTCAGGAAAAAACGCATACGCCCTTTTTGGCCAACCAAGCAAGCTTGCAAAGGAAATCTGCACTACAATGAAGTCTCACTTCCCCCCGGTCAAAAGGGCCATCTGAAAAAAGTGTAAAATCCAGAAAGGCAGGACAGGCCATGGAGAACTGGGAGCCTTGTTATGCTGATGGGCGGGATGTAAATTGCCAACAGCCACTGAGGAGAAGGGTATGGTGTTTCCTGAAACACCTAAAAAACAAAGCAACAAAGCCTAGGGCACTTCCACTTATGGTCCTATAGCTTAGGGAAATGAAAATCAAAAAGACACAGCCACCCCAAAGCTTGGGACGGCTCTGTTTATAAGAACCTCGTTTACGGGACAAGTTCAATATCGCAGAAAGTGAAAAATGGATAAAGAAGTTGTGGTACTTACGTACAATGCAATATCACTCAGCAATGACATGTATGTCATCAGGCCCGTAGCAGCATAATGAGTGGATTCAGGTATGATGATTCTAACTGAAATAAGTCACACAGAAAAAGAAACATCATAAGATATCACTAATACACTGAATGTAAACTTGGCTACACAGGAACTGGATTACAAAACAGAACAGGGTCTCAAATTTAGAAAACCAACTTATGCTTGCTTAAGGGGAAAGGTGAGTTGGGGTGCTGCATAAAACCAGAGATTGAAATGAGCACAGATAATGTTCCTTAAGCCAAATACGGAATAGACAAGAGCTACTCCTTGCTCAACGAAATGGACTCAACACCCCATATTAAACGCCTACGAATGTACCTGACTAGTAAGTATCTTAAAACCTATGGATTGCTATGTCTCCGAAAGAGAATCAAGCGTGTGTACAGGGGCATAAACGCAGCAGTGATAGGATTGGAGAGGTTCGGTGAGCAAATGAAGACCCTTTGAAGTCATATTGCATGGTACCCATTCCACGGGTCTGAATTCTCCAGGTGTAAGCGATTCTTCCTTCAGCTAAAACATGCATGTGGAACCCAGAGTATGATCAACCGTGTGATCGGGAGACGTGTTCAAATATGTCTCCGTTCTCGTCTCCTGGTACTCGGGTGCAACATTCCAGACGCTTTACTAACACTCTCCCGACTTGGAGAGTCAGTGCCTTTAACCTCCTGATTGGCCCAGTTTGCAATTTCTGCGGAAGATGAACAGGAATAGGGAGAACCAATGAGAGACTAGCTGGAGGTGTCTGGACGGGCAAATTTAACTCTCATTTCCCACCAGGAAGAGGAATTAACCAAAGGCTCAGCGTGCCGTGCCGGAAACAGATTAGGGCCTGAAGCAATCCTGCGGTGTTGCGGCCAGCTCACAAGAAAGCGAGTTGAAGAAAGGAGCTCAGGGGCACTGTAATTCACAAACCTGCAGAGTTATAAATGACAGCTATCGTCCAAAAATATACTGAAGTAAGGCTGCCAAGAGGACTTGAAAGCGGGGCAGAATTGCAGGAAACCGATTTCAGGAGGTAGACTGGAATTGCATTGAAAGCATAGGAAAAGAGGCAGAACGTCCACAATGATGCACTTGGCCAAAAAGGGCGTATGCGTTTTTTCCTGAATATATTCAGGAAAAAACGCATACGCCCTTTTTGGCCAACCAAGCAAGCTTGCAAAGGAAATCTGCACTACAATGAAGTCTCACTTCCCCCCGGTCAAAAGGGCCATCTGAAAAAAGTGTAAAATCCAGAAAGGCAGGACAGGCCATGGAGAACTGGGAGCCTTGTTATGCTGATGGGCGGGATGTAAATTGCCAACAGCCACTCGGGAGAAGTGTATGGTGTTTCCTGAAACATCTAAAAAACAAAGCAACAGAGCCTAGGGCACTTCCACTTATGGTCCTATAGCTTAGGGAAATGAAAATCAAAAAGACACAGCCACCCCAAAGTTTGGGACGGCTCTGTTTACAAGAACCTCGTTTACGGGACAAGTTCAATATCGCAGAAAGTGAAAAATGGATAAAGAAGTTGTGGTACTTACGTACAATGCAATATCACTCAGCAATGACATCTATGTCATCAGGCCCGTAGCAGCATAATGAGTGGATTCAGGTATGATGATTCTAACTGAAATAAGTCACACAGAAAAAGAAACATCATAAGATATCACTAATACACGGAATGTAAACTTGGCTACACAGGAACTGGATTACAAAACAGAACAGGGTCTCAAATTTAGAAAACCAACTTATGCTTGCTTAAGGGGAAAGGTGAGTTGGGGTGCTGCATAAAAACAGGAATTGAAATGAGCACAAATAAAGTTCCTTAAGCCAAATATGGAATAGACAAGAGCTACTCCTTGCTCAACGAAATGGACTCAACACCCCATATTAAACGCCTAAGAATGTACCTGACTAGTAAGTATCTTAAAACCTATGGATTGCTATGTCTCCGAAAGAGAATCAAGCGTGTGTATAGGGGCATAAACGCAGCAGTGATAGGTTTGGAGAGGTTTGGTGAGCAAATGAAGACCCTTTGAAGTCATATTGCATGGTACCCATTCCACGGGTCTGAATTCTCCAGGTGTAAGCGATTCTTCCTTCAGCTAAAACATGCATGTGGAACCCAGAGTATGATCAACCGTGTGATCGGGAGACGTGTTCAAATATGTCTCCGTTCTCGTCCCCTGGTACTCGGGTGCAACATTCCAGATGCTTTACTAACACTCTCCCGACTTGGAGAGTCAGTGCCTTTAACCTCCTGATTGGCCCAGTTTGCAATTTCTGCGGAAGATGAACAGGAATAGGGAGAACCAATGAGAGACTAGCTGGAGGTGTCTGGACGGGCAAATTTAACTCTCATTTCCCACCAGGAAGAGGAATTAACCAAAGGCTCAGCGTGCCGTGCCGGAACCAGATTAGGGCCTGAAGCAATCCTGCGGTGTTGCGGCCAGCTCACAAGAAAGCGAGTTGAAGAAAGGAGCTCAGGGGCACTGTAATTCACAAACCTGCAGAGTTATAAATGACAGCTATCGTCCAAAAATATACTGAAGTAAGGCTGCCAAGAGGACTTGAAAGCGGGGCAGAATTGCAGGAAACCGATTTCAGGAGGTAGACTGGAATTGCATTGAAAGCATAGGAAAAGAGGCAGAACGTCCACAATGATGCACTTGGCCAAAAAGGGCGTATGCGTTTTTTCCTGAATATATTCAGGAAAAAACGCATACGCCCTTTTTGGCCAACCAAGCAAGCTTGCAAAGGAAATCTGCACTACAATGAAGTCTCACTTCCCCCCGGTCAAAAGGGCCATCTGAAAAAAGTGTAAAATCCAGAAAGGCAGGACAGGCCATGGAGAACTGGGAGCCTTGTTATGCTGATGGGCGGGATGTAAATTGCCAACAGCCACTCGGGAGAAGTGTATGGTGTTTCCTGAAACATCTAAAAAACAAAGCAACAGAGCCTAGGGCACATCCACGTATGGTCCTATAGCTTAGGGAAATGAAAATCAAAAAGACACAGCCACCCCAAAGTTTGGGACGGCTCTGTTTACAAGAACCTCGTTTACGGTACAAGTTCAATATCGCAGAAAGTGAAAAATGGATAAAGAAGTTGTGGTACTTACGTACAATGCAATATCACTCAGCAATGACATCTATGTCATCAGGCCCGTAGCAGCATAATGAGTGGATTCAGGTATGATGATTCTAACTGAAATAAGTCACACAGAAAAAGAAACATCATAAGATATCACTAATACACGGAATGTAAACTTGGCTACACAGGAACTGGATTACAAAACAGAACAGGGTCTCAAATTTAGAAAACCAACTTATGCTTGCTTAAGGGGATAGGTGAGTTGGGGTGCTGCATAAAACCAGAGATTGAAATGAGCACAGATAAAGTTCCTTAAGCCAAATACGGTATAGACAAGAGCTACTCCTTGCTCAACGAAATGGACTCAACACCCCATATTAAACGCCTACGAATGTACCTGACTAGTAAGTATCTTAAAACCTATGGATTGCTATGTCTCCGAAAGAGAATCAAGCATGTGTACAGGGGCATAAACGCAGCAGTGATAGGATTGGAGAGGTTCGGTGAGCAAATGAAGACCCTTTGAAGTCATATTGCATGGTACCCATTCCACGGGTCTGAATTCTCCAGGTGTAAGCGAATCTTCCTTCAGCTAAAACATGCATGTGGAACCCAGAGTATGATCAACCGTGTGATCGGGAGACGTGTTCAAATATGTCTCCGTTCTCGTCCCCTGGTACTCGGGTGCAACATTCCAGACTCTTTACTAACACTCTCCCGACTTGGAGAGTCAGTGCCTTTAACCTCCTGATTGGCCCACTTTGCAATTTCTGCGGAAGATGTACAGGAATAGGGAGAACCAATGAGAGACTAGCTGGAGGTGTCTGGACGGGCAAATTTAACTCTCATTTCCCACCAGGAAGAGGAATTAACCAAAGGCTCAGCGTGCCGTGCCCGAACCAGATTAGGGCCTGAAGCAATCCTGCGGTGTTGCGGCCAGCTCACAAGAAAGCGAGTTGAAGAAAGGAGCTCAGGGGCACTGTAATTCACAAACCTGCAGAGTTATAAATGACAGCTATCGTCCAAAAATATACTGAAGTAAGGCTGCCAAGAGGACTTGAAAGCGGGGCAGAATTGCAGGAAACCGATTTCAGGAGGTAGACTGGAATTGCATTGAAAGCATAGGAAAAGAGGCAGAACGTCCACAATGATGCACTTGGCCAAAAAGGGCGTATGCGTTTTTTCCTGAATATATTCAGGAAAAAACGCATACGCCCTTTTTGGCCAACCAAGCAAGCTTGCAAAGGAAATCTGCACTACAATGAAGTCTCACTTCCCCCTGGTCAAAAGGGCCATCTGAAAAAAGTGTAAAATCCAGAAAGGCAGGACAGGCCATGGAGAACTGGGAGCCTTGTTATGCTGATGGGCGGGATGTAAATTGCCAACAGCCACTGAGGAGAAGTGTATGGTGTTTTCTGAAACACCTAAAAAACAAAGCAACAGAGCCTAGGGCACTTCCACTTATGGTCCTATAGCTTAGGGAAATGAAAATCAAAAAGACACAGCCACCCCAAAGTTTGGGACGGCTCTGTTTACAAGAACCTCGTTTACGGTACAAGTTCAATATCGCAGAAAGTGAAAAATGGATAAAGAACTTGTGGTACTTACGTACAATGCAATATCACTCAGCAATGACATGTATGTCATCAGGCCCGTAGCAGCATAATGAATGGATTCAGGTATGATGATTCTAACTGAAATAAGTCACACAGAAAAAGAAACATCATAAGATATCACTAATACACGGAATGTAAACTTGGCTACACAGGAACTGGATTACAAAACAGAACAGGGTCTCAAATTTAGAAAACCAACTTATGCTTGCTTAAGGGGAAAGGTCAGTTGGGGTGCTGCATAAAACCAGAGATTGAAATGAGCACAGATAAAGTTCCTTAAGCCAAATATGAAATAGACAAGAGCTACTCCTTACTCAACGAAATGGACTCAACACCCCATATTAAACGTCTAAGAATGTACCTGACTAGTAAGTATCTTAAAACCTATGGATTGCTATGTCTCCAAAAGAGAATCAAGCGTGTGTACAGGGGCATAAATGCAGCAGTGATAGGATTGGAGAGGTTCGGTGAGCAAATGAAGACCCTTTGAAGTCATATTGCATGGTACCCATTCCACGGGTCTCAACTCTCCAGATTTCAGAGATTCTTCCTTCAGCTAAAACATGCATGTGGAACCCAGAGTATGATCAACCGTGTGATCGGGAGACGTGTTCAAATATGTCTCCGTTTTCGTCCCCTGGTACTCGGGTGCAACATTCCAGACGCTTTACTAACACTCTCCCGACTTGGAGAGTCAGTGCCTTTAACCTCCTGTTTGGCCCAGTTTGCAATTTCTGTGGAAGATGAACAGGAATAGGGAGAACCAATGAGAGACTAGCTGGAGGTGTCTGGACAGGCAAATTTAACTCTCATTTCCCACCAGGAAGAGGAATTAACCAAAGGCTCAGCGTGCCGTGCTGGAACCAGATTAGGGCCTGAAGCAATCCTGCGGTGTTGCGGCCAGCTCACAAGAAAGCGAGTTGAAGAAAGGAGCTCAGGGGCACTGTAATTCACAAACCTGCAGAGTTATAAATGACAGCTATCGTCCAAAAATATACTGAAGTAAGGCTGCCAAGAGGACTTGAAAGCGGGGCAGAATTGCAGGAAACCGATTTCAGGAGGTAGACTGGAATTGCATTGAAAGCATAGGAAAAGAGGCAGAACGTCCACAATGATGCACTTGTCCAAAAAGGGCGTATGCGTTTTTTCCTGAATATATTCAGGAAAAAACGCATATGCCCTTTTTGGCCAACCAAGCAAGCTTGCAAAGGAAATCTGCACTACAATGAAGTCTCACTTCCCCCCGGTAAAAAGGGCCATCTGAAAAAAGTGTAAAATCCAGAAAGGCAGGACAGGCCATGGAGAACTGGGAGCCTTGTTATGCTGATGGGCGGGATGTAAATTGCCAACAGCCACTTGGGAGAAGTGTATGGTGTTTCCTGAAACATCTAAAAAACAAAGCAACAGAGCCTAGGGCACTTCCACTTATGGTCCCATAGCTTAGGGAAATGAAAATCAAAAAGACACAGCCACCCCAAAGTTTGGGACGGCTCTGTTTACAAGAACCTCGTTTACGGTACAAGTTCAATATCACAGAAAGTGAAAAATGGATAAAGAATTTGTGGTACGTACAATGCAATATCACTCAGTAGTGACATCTATGTCATCAGGCCCGTAGCAGCATAATGAGTGGATTCACGTACGATGATTCTAAGTGAAATAAGTCACACAGAAAAAGAAACATCATAAGATATCACTAATACACGGAGTGTAAACTTGGCTACACAGGAACTGAATTACACAACAGAACAGGGTCTCAAATGTAGAAAACCAACTTATGCTTGCTTAAGGGGAAAGGTGAGTTGGGGTGCTGCATAAAACCAGAGATTGAAATGAGCACAGATAAAGTTCCTTAAGCCAAATATGTAATAGACAAGAGCTACTCCTTGCTCAACGAAATGGACTCAACACCCCATATTCAATGCCTAAGAATGTACCTGACTAGTAAGTATCTGAAAACCTATGGATTGCTATGTCTCCGAAAGAGAATCAAGCGTGTGTACAGGGGCATAAACGCAGCAGTGATAGGATTGGAGAGGTTTGGTGAGCAAATGAAGACCCTTTGAAGTCATGTTGCATGGTACCCATTCCACGGGTCTCAACTCTCCAGGTTTAAGGGATTCTTCCTTCAGCTAAAACATGCATGTGGAACCCAGAGTATGATCCACCGTGTGATCGGGAGACGTGTTCAAATATGTCTCAGTTTTTGTCCCTTGGTACTCGGGTGCAACATTCCAGATGCTTTACTAACACTCTCCCGATTTGGAGAGTCAGTGCCTTTAACCTCCTGTTTGGCCCAGTTTGCAATTTCTGCGGAAGATGAACAGGAATAGGGAGAACCAATGAGATACTAGCTAGACGTGTCTGGACGGGCAAATTTAACTCTCATTTCCCACCAGGAAGAGGAATTAACCAAAGGCAAAGCGTGCCGTGCCGGAACCAGATTAGGGCCTGAAGCAATCCTGCGGTGTTGCGGCCAGCTCACAAGAAAGCGAGTTGAAGAAAGGAGCTCAGGGGCACTGTAATTCATAAACCTGCAGAGTTATAAATGACAGCTATCGTCCAAAAATATACTGAAGTAAGGCTGCCAAGAGGACTTGAAAGCGGGGCAGAATTGCAGGAAACCGATTTCAGGAGGTAGACTGGAATTGCATTGAAAGCATAGGAAAAGAGGCAGGACGTCCACAATGATGCACTTGGCCAAAAAGGGCGTATGCGTTTTTTCCTGAATATATTCAGGAAAAAATGCATACGCCCTTTTTGGCCAACCAAGCAAGCTTGCAAAGGAAATCTGCACTACAATGAAGTCTCACTTTCCCTCGGTCAAAAGGGCCATGTGAAAAAAGTGTAAAATCCAGAAAGGCAGGACAGGCCATGGAGAACTGGGAGCCTTGTTATGCTGATGGGCGGGATGTAAATTGCCAACAGCCACTCGGGAGAAGTGTATGGTGTTTCCTGAAACATCTAAAAACCAAAGCAGCAGAGTCTAGGGCACTTCCACATATGGTCCTATAGCTTAGGGAAATTAAAATCAAACAGACACAGCCACCCCAAAATTTGGGACGGCTCTTTTTAAAGGAATCTCTTCTACAGCACAAGTTAAATATCCCAGAGAGCAAATAATGGATAAAGAAGTTGCGGTACTTACGTACAACAGAATACCACTCAGCAATCAAATCTATGTCACCAGGCCCATACCAGCATAATGAGTAGATTGAGGCACGATGATTCTAAGTGAAATAAGTCACACAGAAAAAGAAACATCATAAGGTATCACTAATACACGGAATGTGAACTTGGCTACACATGAACTGAATTACAAAACAGAACAGGGTCTCAAGTTTAGAAAACCAACTTATGCATGCTTAAGGGGGAAGGTGAGTTGGGGTGCTGCATAAAACCAGAGTTTGAAATTAGCACAGATACCGTTCCATTAGCCAAATATGTAATAGACAAGACCTACCCCTTGCTCAACAAAATGGACTCAACAATGAAGTATCACCTCACACCTGGTAGCATGGGCATCATCAGAAATTCTACAAACAATAAATGCTGGAAAGGGTGTGGAGAAAAGGAACACTCTTCCACTATTTTTGGGAATATAAATTGATACAGTCACTATGGAGAACAATATGGAGTTTCTTAAGAAACTAACAATAGAATTACCATATGATACAGCAATCCCAGTACTGGACATATTCCCAGACAAAACCATAAATCAAAAAGTGACATTCACCGCAATGTTCATTGCATCACTATTTACAATATCGAGGTAATGGAAGCAACCTAAATGCCCACAGACAGACGAATGCATAAAGCTGTGGTACCTATATAAAATGGAATATTACTAAGCCATGAAAAGGAATGAAATTGGGTCATTTGTAGAGACGTCGATGGATCTAGAGACTGTCATACAGAGTGAAGTAAGTCAGAAAGAGAAAAACAAATCTTGTATATTCATGCATGTATGTGGAACCTAGAAAAACTCTACAGATTATCCATTTTGCAAGGCATAAATAGAGCAACAGATGTAGACAACAAACGTATCGACAACAAGGGGGAAAGCTGTTGGGGGGGTGGTGGTGGGAGGAGTTGAGAGACTGGGATTGACATGTATACATTTATATGTATAAAATAGATAGCCAATAAGAACCTGCTGTATAAAAATATAAAATAAAATTCAAAATTAAAAAGAAATAAAATTTAAAAAATAAAACAGAAAAAACAATTATTCCCTTCACATACATGTATTTATATGAATAAATTATTTCCATGCTTATCTCTGTAAATACAAAAAAGAGGAATAAAATCTACCTTGAACCAAAAACGAAAAAGAGAAAAAAAACACAGAACCCACCAGTTACACAGAGGAAAACCGTAACAGGGCACTTGCTCCAGTTGTAAACAATTCTGAAGTTGGTCAGTGGTGGGGAATCGTCTCCCATGCAGCCAGCAGCCCCCACGCAACAAGCGTCCTCATTGCAAAGCTGAGGCACCGTGCCGAGGCATCTGTGAGTAAACGTGAGCTGAGCCCCAGGCCAGTTGCTGCTGAACTATTCCCACCCGTCCCAGGTAAAACACCTGAATATATACAAGGACTTGAAAGCCTAGAGGAAGGGCCATAGAGCCACACGAGTGACAGCATGCCGGCCGACTTGGTGCCTGCAGGCCAGCCAGGATGGTCCTGGCCCTGGGTGCTCTTCTGGAAGATTTCCATTTCCCTGCCTGAGATACCCGTCCTGTCCCTGCCCCCACTGCTTTTTTCCTTCCTCACCAATGCCCAGGGAGAAATTCCAGCAGCAGGTATGGGTGACACATCCTCTTCTTTAGCAGGTGGCAGCCTGGCAACTGCTGCAGAAAGTCCAGCAGAGCCCCACTCACACTGGGCCACCCACAAAGCCGTGGCCTCTCACTCCCTCCCACCAGCCCAGCCCCGAGACTGCTGACAGGGCAGAGAAAATGGCGTCAGGCACGGCTGCAGGGGCTCTTGCTGCCTGGAGTGGTATTTATATTGATCTCAACCCAGGCACACCTGGGGAGGGCTGGCCGGCACGGTAAGGCTGCCCAGGTCAGCCAATCATCACCCCTCAGGGGCTCACAGTTGCAGAAAATGGAACTTGCTGAACCGGCCAGGTCCAAGGAACAGGTGTGGGCTCCTGAGAGTCAGGATAGACAGGGGGCTGCAGCTTTGGCTTGTTTTCTAATCATTTTATCTGGCCCATGAGTGGGAGACAACTTCAAGAAAACCCTCTCCTAATGAGAGGAGCCCAGGAGTCAGGGAGAGGAGGGGTGGGTGGTGGTTGGAGACAGAGGCCTGGTGCCCCGGGTGCAGTGGAAGTCTCTGGAAGACCAGGTGGAGGGAGGCCACACAGAGTGATGCCCAGGGTCACAGTCCTGTCGCAGCTGCTGTTTGTTAGTTCAAGTCCTGCTCTGAGGTGCTCTGTGTCAGCTCTGAGTGACAGGTGAGCTGGGGGTGCTCTGCAATGAGGGCTATGTGCACGGTTCCTGTGTGCCCAGCCCTGCCACGGTACCTGCAAGGGTAGCTCTGTATCCTGGGAGGGGCCTGACCACGAGAGCCCCGTGGGCTGGGGTGGGGGTGGGGTACCTGCCCAGGTGAGCTCCATATTCTGGGATTGGTCTGACTACGAGAGCCCCATGGGCTGCTGGGGACCTGGTAAAGGATGTCAGGACAGTCAGTGAAGCCACCGAGGATATACCTCCAGCTGCTCCTAATTCCTACACCCTGCTGGTCATTCTACCAACCACCAGGACATGGTATTCTGTATTAGTCTTCAATGATGCCTTCTTTTGTATTCCATTAGTCCCAGAGTCACAAGAAATTTTGGCTTGTGAGTGGCAGGACTCAACATACAACTAAAACAATACTTCCGGGCCGTCTTGCCCCAAGGGTGCAAAAATTCCCACACCATCTTTGGGGAAAGCTTAGCTAAAGACCTAAAAGTTCTACCTCTGGAAAAGGAAACCCTCCTTCAGTACGCAGACGACATTCTGATCGCCAGCCCTACTAAGGAGGCCTCTGAACTACCAAGCCAATAAAGGATAGAAGTTGTCCAAGAAAAAGCTCAAATATCACAGACTGCGGTGACCTGCCTGGGCTTCGTTCTCACAGAAGATCGGAGAAGCCCATCCCAGGAAAGGGAAGAAACCATTTTCAGCCTTACCCCTTTCTAAAACTAGAAGACAGCTTAGGGGTTCCTGGGGAGGCCAGGGTTTGCTGCTTCTGGATCCCTAACTACAGTCTACTAGCTGGGCCTCTATATGAAACACTGAAAGGAAAAGATGATGATCCTTTTGAATAGAATCCAGAAGTGGCCTTTCAAGAATGGAAAGAGCAGTCAATTCAGACCCTTGCCCTGGAACTCCCTAATTTAGCTAAACCCTTTGACCTTTACATTCCCGGTGAAAAGTGAATCGCCATTGGAGAATTAGTGCAAAAACTGGGACCACTTGAAATGGAACAATGCAAGAATGCCATCCAGGTAGGATAAACTACGGTCACCAAGGGGCTTGGCCCACTGCCACATCTGGCCAAGATACTGGCGGTATCTAAAAACCTGGAAATCAGCAGCCCAAAAGGCCACCTCCCTCCTAAGGGAAAAGGACCCCACGTGGTGATCCTAACCACCAACCATGCCCTGAAGTTGCAGGGTTCGCTCCGTGGGCACACCGACCTCGAGTGAGGAGGCCCTCCAACTCCAACATCCAGAGAGATAACCGGGGGCAACAGGGCACCATGACGACTCGTGTGAACATCACTTGACCTGGAGTTTCTCTCATAAAACAACAAGAGTGTGTCCCAAAAGAGTAGACTACTGCTTGCAGGACTTACTGCACCCAGAGGGGAGCTAATAATCTCGGCGGGGGAACCGTATATCACACTGTCACCATAGAAAAGCCTACAGACACCGTGATGATGGTGGCCAATAAGACCGGCTGGACTCCTGTTTACTTCAAAAGGCTGTTGACTCAGTGGCCATCATGGTCCTTGATCACCACTGACCCTGGACTGTCTGGGAGTTGAGTGGGCAGGGCTCTGACACCTGGTGCTGTTTGTACGTTAATTCAGGGGCCTAATTTAAGAAAGCGCAGACTACTGGCCAGAGCATCTAGGCTGGCAGAAACGGTCAGCCTAAGGTGGCCGAACAAATGTGGGGTGGGGTGAAACCGGCCCCCACAGCATCTCTGCACATCTCTTTCCTGGACCCTTAAAGGTCATTAGAATCTATAACACTTCCAATGCTGGTGCTCAGGTGGACGAGCAGGGAGGCAGGGGGCCTGGGGACAATCAACGTCACCTGGAGGCTGCTGGGGAGAAGCTCTGACCCTCGCCCCAGGGTATGAGGGCTCCCAACTCAGCACTCAACAGCAGTTGCCAACAGTTACAGAAGAAGTGTCTGCACCCTCAGCACTCCAAGAATGAGGAACGGGACGAAAAGCAGAGGAGGGGTTTGTGCCCAGCAAAGCCCATTAAAAATCCCTGGGAGATAAAAATAGAATCTGGGCAATAAAGTCAAGTCTAGCCTTTTTTATCCTTTGTGCTTTGTCTAATTTCACGTGCTCCTAGGGTCCCGCATGCAGAGGTTCCACACCCGGCACTTCAGACCAGATTTCCTAGTGCAGAATGGCTGGGTCGACACCTCAGCTCCTGGGGCCCAGTGCAGACTCCACGATATAGAGCCTGAGCTACAGCCAACCCGGCCCTCGAGAGCTCCGCCGCCTCCCTCCCTCCCACTGACTCTGACAGGATCTCTACACAGCAGCCCAGCCCACAGCCCACGGGGTAGTGCATGCTCTCACCTCTCCATTCTCTGATCAAAATATAAAGTTTCCTTTGCTTGTGAACCAAACTCAGTCTCGATCTGTTGGCCCCAATGACACTGGGCAGGGGGACACTTGTTGGGGTCCACTCTGGAGGATCAGTAACAGAAATTGAGACTATTGTAACCTCAATGAACAGATGTGTGAGCCAAACTGTAGTTAACATAGAACAGTGTATAAAGCTCGGGTAAAATAAGATGTTTCTAACACTTCCATTTGATATTTCCATCACTTTATTATAAACAAGTTCAGTGAAAGGGTTTGTCTTATTTGTCAGGTCAATATTAGAGAAACGAAGTGATTTCTTTCCAAGGATGTACATCTAATAATCTTGGTTAAAGCTTCAATCTTGTTTTAAATGCTTTTCCATTGAAAATGATACCTCTCTTTCAGCTCCCCCATTTCTGAGAAGTATAAAATCTTATAATTTATTATTACCAAAGGGGAAAGGTGGGAGGAGGGATAAATTAACAGTTTGGGATTAACACATACACACTGCTATGTATAAAATAGATCATCAACAAGGAACTACTGTATAGCACAGGGAACTACACTCAACATTTTGCAATAACCTATAAGGGGAAATAATCTGAAAAAGAATAGATATTTTTATTGACATCATCTATCAATGACAGTTAAAGTGTAGCCTAAGGGAAGCTGGTGGTGAGTGCTTCTGACCCTGAAGACTTCAATCATCTAAAGTTTGGACTCTGCCTACTTCCCAAGGCCCTTAATGAACATATGTGTAGCCGTAGCTTAAAAACTTCCCCAGTTTGGGTTTCGGGGAGACACTGATTTTGAAAAAGCCCTGGTGTTCTCCTTACATGAATGGGACTCTTCCTACTGCTAAAACATGTCTGTCACACCCAGAGGATGGTATACCGTCTGATCGGGAAGAGTTTGGAAAAGGCATCTCATCTCCTCATCTCCTGGTGCTCGGGTTCACCCCTCCAGCGTCTTTACTAACAGTCTCCCCACTTGGAGATGTCTGCACTGTCAACATCCTGTTGCATACAGTTTGGAATTTGTCCAGAGGATGAAGCGGAAGCATGAGGAACAATGAGAGACAAGTCCTAGGTGTTCAGACAGACACATGTCACTCTAATTTCCAATCAGGAAGACGAATTGACCAAAGGCTAGGGTTGCCCATGGAAACAGTATAGGGCTTGAGGAAATCCCGCTGCTTTGTGGCCAGTTCCCATAAACACAAGTTGAACAATGGAACTCAGGGACAGTAAAATTCACAAAACTGCAGAGTTGAAAATATCCATCACTGAAAAATGTCTTGAGGAAAGTCAGAGAAAAGGACTTGTAAGCAAGGGAGAATGGCAGGAAAGGGATCTGAGGAGGTAGAAAGGACTCGCCATTAAGCACAAGAAAAGGGGCTGAACATTGCCAACATTGCAGTTGGCCAAAAAGGGTGTATGCGTTTTTTTCTGTATATATTCAAGAAAAGGGCATACACTTTTTTAGCCAACCAAACAGGTGGGCACTGGAAGTCAATACTACAAAAGATATCACTTCGCATCAGTCAGAAGAGCCATCCTCATAAAGCGTAAACAACAGAAATGCAGGACAGGGCAACGAGAAGAGGGAGCCCTGTGAGACTTATAGTGGAAATGTATATTGCCAACGGCCATTCTGGAGAAGTGTATTGTGTTTACTAAAGCATCTAAAAAATGAGCTACAGAGCATAGGGCACTTGCACTCATGGGCGTATATCTTGGGAAAAACAAAAATCGAGAGGACACAGGCACCCCAATGTTTACCCCCTCTCTGTTTAAAAGATCCTCAACTAGGATATAACTTAAATGTCTCTGGAGGGAAAAAATGGATAGAGATGTGGTACTTAGGTAGAGTGGAATATTATTCAGCCTGGAAATCAATGAAATATGGCCAGTTGTAACAACTCCGGAGGAGTTACGTATGATCATTCTAAGTGACAGAATTCAAAAAGAAAAAGACACATATCATAAGATATCACTTAAAGGTGGAATCTAAAATGGCTACACATGAAATAAATTACAAAACAAAAACATAGTCAAATATGTAGAAAACACGCATAAGGCTGCTAAACGGGAAAGGTGGGGAGGGGTGAGGCATCATCCAGGAGGTTGAAATTAGCAAAGATACCATTCCAAATACCAAACTGATAATCAACAAGGCCTACACGGTAGCTAAAAGAACTGCACTCAGCACACTCAAGTCACCGGAAAAGAATATATACAACTGGTAAGAATCTGAAAAAGAATTTACTGATGTCTCTCTGTACGTGAATCAAGTGGATGTACAGCGGCAAGAAACAGAGCTTTGAAAATCAGCTGTAACCAATATAGTAATAAATTGAAAAAAATAAACGACAGAGAGACAGAGAAAACCTCTTACAACTTTTCCTCAGGGACGGTGATGCAACATGGATTGAACACGTCTAGACCCACAGCAGGATGAGACATAAGGCTGGAAACTGTTTGCGCTAAGAGAAATGTGAGGTTGGGTGAGGAAATGCACACCCTTTAAAGTAATACTACCTGGTGCCCATTCAATGGGTCCCAAATCTGCAGGTTCAAGGGATCTTCCTACAGCTAAAACATGCATGGAAAACCCAGAGGACTGTACACCATGTGATCGGGAGATGTGTCTAAAATGCACCTCATTTATCCTCTCCTGGTGCTCCTGTTCACCATTCCAGCCACGCTACTTAGAATCTCCCCACTTGGAGAATCAGCACATTTAAACTTCTGTTTCACACATTTTGCAAATTGTGAGGAGGATGAACGGGAAGAGGGGGAACCAATGAGAGAATAGTTGTAGGGGTTTGGACGGGCACATATCACTCTAATTTCCCATTAAGAATAAGAATTGAAAAAAGGCTCAGCCCGCCTCGCCGGAGCCAAAATAGGGCCTGAAGCAATCCTGCGGGTTTGAGGCCAGCTCACAAAAGAGCAACTTAAAAAATGGAGCTCAGGGTCACTGCAATTCACAAACCTGCAGAGTTATAAATGAAAACTAACGTCCAAAAATGTTGAGGTAAGGCAAAGAAGAGGATCTGAATGCAAGACAGAATTGCAAGCAACAGATTTCAAGAGATAGATTGGACTCGTCTTTCACGCACATGAAAAGCGGCAGAATTTCGACAATGATGCAGTTGGCCCAAAAGGGTGTATGCGTTTTTTCCTGATTATATCCAGGAAAAAACGCATACGCACTTTATGGGCAACGAAGCAAGCAAGCAATGCAAATGTGCACAACAAAGAAGTCTCATTTCCCACCGGTCAAAAGGGCCATCCTCAAAAATTGTAAAAACCAGAAATGCAGGACAGGCCATGGAGAACAGGGAGCCTTTATACGCTGATGGGCAGTGTGTGAACTGCCGAGAGCCACTCTGGAGAAGTGTATGGTGGTTCCTAAATCATCTAAAAAACAGAGCTACAGAGCATAGGACACTTCCAATCATGGGAGTATATCTAGGGAAGTCTAAAAATCAACAAGACACAAGCACACCACAGTTTAGGGCTACTCTGTTTACAAGAACCTCAACTTCAGTACACCTTAAATATCCCAGGAAAGAGAACAATGGATAAAGAAGATGTGGTGCTTATGTACAATGGAATATCTCTTCACCATGAAATCAATGTAATAAGGCTAGTAGAAGGATAAAGAGTGGATTTAGGTCCGATAATACTACTTGAAATAAGTCAAACAGAAAAAGAAACATATCATAAGATATCACTTATAGAGGGAGGGTAAATATGGCTGCACAAGAAATGAATTACAGAACAGAACAGTGTCTCACATTTAGAAAACACACTTATGTCAGCTTAAGGGGAAAGGAGAGGTGGGGTGATGCATAAAACCAGAGTTTGAAATTATCACAGATACCGTTCAATAAACCAAATAGGTATTAGACAAGATCTACACCTTGCTCAATGAACTGGCCTCAACACACCCTATACACCACAGAGAAATATATCTGAGTAATAAGAATCTTAAAACCCATGTATTGATATATCTCCATAAGGGAATCAAGTGTGTGCAGAGCGGCACAAACACAGCAGTGAAAATGAGCTAAACCCCATTATAGAAATACATTTTAAAAACAAAACGCTGAAACAATGAAAGAGAGAAAAATTCTTACAAAATTCGCTCAGGGGATGTGATGCAACCTGGATTGACCACATATAAACCCACAGCTGGATAAGACATAAGGCTGGACACTTTGGGGCTGAGAGGATTGGTGAGCTTTGGTGAGCAACTGCCGAAAGTTTAATGCAATACTTCATGCTACTCAGTCCAAGGGTCCCAACACTCCAGGTTGAAGGGAATCTTCCTACAGCTAAACCATGCTTGGGAAACCCAGTGACTGGTATACCATATGATCGGGAAAGGTTTCTAAAACGCACCTCATTTTTCCTCTCCTGGGGCTCCGGATCGACATTCCAGCCGCTTTACTAACAACATCCCCACATGGAGTCAATGCCTTTAAGTTCTGGTATCGCACAGTCTGCAGTTAGTGCAGAGGATGAATGGGAATAGGGGGAACCAGTGAGAAACTAGCTGTAGCAGTTTCAATGGGCACATGTCACTCTAATGTCACATCAGTAAGAAGAATTAACCAAAGGCACAGCAAGGTGCCCCAGAAAAAAAATAGGGCTTCAAGGAATCCTGTGGTTATGGGGCAAGACCACAAAAATAAGAGCTGAAAAATGGAGCTAAGGGTCACTGCAATTCAAAAACCTGCAGAGTTATAAAGGCCAACTATTTTCAAAAAATATATTGAGGTAAGGCTATGAAGAGGCAATGAAAGCAAGGCAGAATTGCAGGAAACCGATTTCAGGAGGTAGACTGGAATTGCATTGAAAGCATAGGAAAAGAGGCAGAACGTCCACAATGATGCACTTGGCCAAAAAGGGCGTATGCATTTTTTCCTGAATATATTCAGGAAAAAACGTATACGCACTTTTTGGCTAACCAAGCAAACTTGCAAAGGAAATCTGCACTACAATGAAGTCTCACTTCCCCCTGGTCAAAAGGGCCATGTGATAAAAGTGTAAAATCCAGAAAGGCAGGACAGGCCATGGAGAACTGGCAGCTTTGTTATGCTGTTGAGCGGGATGTAAATTGCCAACAGACACTCGGGAGAAGTGTATGGTGTTTCCTGAAACATCTAAAAAACAAAGCAACAGAGCCTAGGGCACTTCCACTTATGGTCCTATAGCTTAGGGAAATTAAAATCAAGAAGACACAGCCACCCCAAAGTTTGGGACGCCTCTGTTTACAAGAACCTCGTTTACAGTACAAGTTCAACATCGCAGAAATTGAAAAATGGATAAAGAAGTTGTGGTATTTACTTACAAAGCAGTATCACTCAGCAATGAAATCTATGTCATCAGGCCCTTAGCAGCACAATGAGTGGATTCAGGTATGAGGATTCTAATTGAAATATGTCACACAGAAAAAGAAACATCATAAGATATCAGTAATACACGGAATGTAAACTTGGCTACACAGGAACTGAATTACAGAACAGAACAGGGTCTCAAATTTAGAAAACCAACTTATGCTTGCTTAAGGGGAAAGGTGAGTTGGGGTGCTGCATAAAACCAGAGATTGAAATGAGCACAGATAAAGTTCCTTAAGCCAAATATGGAATAGACAAGAGCTACTCCTTGCTCAACGAAATGGACTCAACACCGCATATTAAACGCCTAAGAATGTACCTGACTAGTAAGTATCTTAAAACCTATGGATTGTTATGTCTCCGAAAGAGAATCAAGCATGTGTACAGGGGCATAAACGCAGCAGTGATAGGTTTGGAGAGGTTCGGTGAG